>NW_007579266.1:0-6426 GCF_000690725.1 Stegastes partitus
AACCGCAACAACTCTGCAACAAAACCGCAACTTTGCAACAACTCAGCAACACACCTGCAACTCTGCACCACCTGCAGTCCCTTGACTAAAGCGACCCACCACATGTCTTCTCCTTGTTGCTCTGACGTACAGGTCGCTGTGTGCAGCGCTACAACCTGCACCACTGATCCCACGCTCACAGACGCACACCGACACCCGACCCGACCCGCTGCGTCCTCTGGACTCAGAACCCACACACACAAACACAGCGGCGTCCATTAACCTGCGACCGACCCCAGAACCGCACACACACACACACACACACACACACACACACACACACACACACACACACACACACTTGCTGGTGATCTATGCCTCGTATTTGCATCTCTAATGGAACGACGCTGATCGTCTGAAACAACTTGAGTGTTCGCACAAAACGCAACCCGGTGATTTTGCCACTTCATTATTCAAGCGGGACACACGGCAGCGCCGCCGAGTCGACTTTTACACAAACAGCATTTGGACCTTGAAATATTAAAAATGCAAAACAGCTCCTTTTCTTGGCTCCGCTCACTACAGAACAAATTTTCAATAAAAGTCCATTTAAGTGACAGTCGGCGGGTGTTTGTGAGCCTGTTTGAGCAGAACTCGTCTCTCTTTGCTCTGCTGGGAGGAGTGTGTGTGCAGGGATCCAGCCGAGGCGTTACGGAGCTTCGCTGTGTTTTCACTGCAGAATCAATCTGCTGACACATGCAGCTGTTAGATTAAGTGTTTAAACTTCTGCACTTGTGCGCCGGTTCTCCAGCCACTGAAACGAAGCTCCGGACACGAAACACGATTTTAAAACACGTTTGAACAGTTACAGGCGCTTTAGCCGTCAGCCCGGAGGCTTCTGAGGCCTCTGATGTGATAGAAATGCTTATTGACGAGGTTTTATGAACACTGAGCTGCAGAATCCACCAGAGCAGCGCTACAGGTCAAGCTTTTAATCACAATTCTGCACAGAGGCTCAAAAAAGATGCAAATTCTCTTAACCGATAGTCAGAAGCGCTATCGATCAATAACCAACTGATTATTAAACATAAGAACAGTCACTCTGTAGTGACTCTATCGCACTAGATCCAGGCTCCAGCTCAGTCTGGAGGTCATGAACCACCACCTGAGGCTTGGTCATGGTGTCCACTGTGGATGAAACTCCCCACAGAGCTCCACAGCCCACCGGTGTTCATCTGAGATCATATCAGGTGTCGTTTGGGTTTTCACACGGAAGATCTTCATCACTTTGAACAAGTTTCAAGTTGATTTGGACCAATTTTGAGTCATTTATCCCATTTTAAAGTCATTTAGGACACGTTTAGGACAGCATTAAATCTCATTAGTTTTTGCATTAAGGACTAAAAATCGCTAATTTATGTTTTAAAAAAAAAATAAAAATTATCTCAACCTGCAGGCTTTTTTTTTTTTTTTTTTTTAATTATTATTTTTAATTTTAATTTTTATAAATCTGTCCAGTCTAAATCGTTTGGCTGTTATCAGTCCTAACTGTTTATTCTTCCGACTGGCTCCTGTTGTAAATATATTTATATATTTTCATTTGTCTTATTTTATTCTTGTATTTTGCACCACCGGAGTCGTCTTTTAATTTCATTTTACTTCGTGTATGACGACAATAAAAAGCCTTCTGTTCTATTCTATCTGCTAACAACATTATTAATTTATATTTATGTTATATTATTAATTTATTGATCAGATAACGGCTGCTGGTATCACCTCTACAGTTTAACTTGTCGTGCTGCTGCTGTTCAGAGTTTGTTTTACTCTCCGTCTCCCCTTTTATTTATTTTTTCCTCCTGTCTTATCTTGTTATGTGTAAAATTAATAATAAGAGAAGAGGGAAGAACCACAGGCCCGGTTCTGAGGCGGCCCACATGACGGATGCTCTCCTCTTCTTGGGAGGACGGTCGAGTTAAAGGGGTCACGTCCCTCCTTCTCCTCCCTCCACTCGACCCATCTCTCCTCCTCCTCCGTCCTCCTTCGGTCCACCTTGTCCCCGTCTGCCACGGCTTTATTTAACCGTCCATCCATCCTCCTCACACCTTTATTTCTCTTTTTTTCTTCCTCCATCTTCCCCTCTCGTCCTTCCTCCCTTCCTCCCTTACAGGGTTTCCACGGCGACGACACGCGGCGTCGCCTTTGCGGAGTCGCAGCGTTTTCCGCCTCTGGGATGTAATCACGCTGAGTGCTGCGAGCGCACTGCAGAGGTGTGAGAGCTCCTCAACGCCGCCGCCCGTCATCAATCACAAAATCCTTTCTGGGGATTGGACAGCTGACAGCGCCGGCGTCGTCTCCCGTTATTCCGATCAATCACGTCCATCGGATCCCTCTGAGCCGTTGTTTTTGTGTCGTGGAACTTTTTGGAGATTTCTAAAGCAGGCTAGCACGCAGAGAGAAGATGAAAGTTTTGGCAGATGTTGCTCAGAACACAAAACGACGAGCATGTAGAGGAGACGTCAGATAACGATGCCGAGGTAGTAAAGCAGCAAGGACAGAGAAATACTGCAGAGAGGATGCTGCAGCAGCTTCCATTTCACCGCCAGAAGCTCCACTCACAGGCATCAGCATGTGCCAGAATTAGAAAACTGCCCCGAGAAGATGCCTAGAAGATGATCCTGGTTCCTTGTTCTGACCAACCACCATCACAAATGCTGATATGAGGCCTAAACGTTTACCCAGAATGACCTCATGTGCCCAAAACTATTCGAAACGTGTCCAGAAGGTCCTGAAGCTTCTCCAGAGAACGTGTCTGCGGTCCAAAAAAATGTCTAAAATGATTCAAAACTTTTCCAGAATGACTCTTAAATTATCCAGAACAATTCAAAACTGGTCCAAAATGACCAAAGCTTCCCAAAAATGACTTGAAATCCAAGAAAATCATGTCTATGAGATGATCAGCTGGTACCAAATGTTGGTAAAAATGGTCCTTCCATTGTCTAGAACTGGTTCTGACCAACCACCATCACACATGCTGATATGAGCCTGGACAGTTTACCCAGAATGCACTTTGTAGAATTTTCTCTGGTGACTGATCAGAACCAGAACCACATCCAGGGTCCCGATGACTGGTTCTGTCACTGACATTAAACTGTTCACATCACGAGACATCCCATAATACTGATGCTACCAGCTGATTATAGAGAAAAGGAGCAAGAAGCAGGTTCAGTGTTCAGACTGAGACACCTGGATGGATGTAGAACTGATCTGGTGTCAGGTTCTACCAGAACCCAGACGTGTTCTTCCTCCTAAATGTCATGTGTCTATCTGCTGCACTGATGAAGTTCTGAGGCTCAGAAATGATGGAAAAGGTCCATTAAGAAGTGTGAAATTTGGACTTTAAAGGGCCTGGAACTCTGGAAATAATCTTCATAAACAATCAAATTCATCCAAACCTGCCTGATCTTTAGCTTCTAGTCGACTTAAACGATGCACATCAGAGAGAATCAAAGCTCAAAGCAGCGTCAGGGGGAAGTTTTTAAGCTTTTGTGTTGCACATGTGCAGAAAAGAAGACGTTTCTGTGTCGGTTTCGGTCCGATACAACATTGGAGTGATTCAGAAATAAATGTTGGAACCAGAAAGTGATTCTGATGAAGGATGACGACACAGAAAGCTCTGCAGGACTGGTAGGTTTATGATGTACGAAACCTCAAACATCTGTGTTTCAGTCGTCGATGTGCTGCAGTCAGTCTGTATTCATGAGCACAGAACAACTCAACTTGTGGACGAGCTAACGAGATTTAAAAATGGATTTTCCCTGCAGGGTGTTTCTAAGGATTTCAACTTGACCTCTGAGTCGTGGCTGCTTCTGTTTCAGAGAAGAAACCAGTCAGAGGCTGCAGAAGATTCAAAACTGTTCAGAGCAAAAATTATCGTCAAATCCATCCAGAGCTGAGCCGAAGAACCCGATCTGTAGCTTCTGATCAACCTGAAGGATGCACAAAGAGAAACCGATGCTGAAGTCTGGATGTTTCTGACAGAAAAGCAGCATCAGGGTGAAGTTCTTCAGCTTTTAGTTGCAGTGAAGCCGACGTTTCAGGCTGATCCAGAAACAGCAGGAACAACGGAGGAACACTGGACGAGCTCCCACCGATAGATAACTGCTCTTTCTGTGGCAGCGGCGACTAAAACACTCACACGAGTCATTTCTTACTGTTTTACTCTCTGAACGGACTCCCTGACGGACCGAGCCGAGTCTCCAAAACACAGCCGGCTTCTGTTTCGGTGGCCGTCTGAAAGCCGACACCCAATCTGGCTTCAGCTATTCAAAAAACACACAAGAGATCTCCGGGTCTGATTACCGCGTAAAATAAATAAACGAATAAATAAATAAAAATAGCCTCAGCGGAGGGCAGGCGTGTCGGGTAATAAGACGAAATCAATTCACGGCGAGAGGAGAGCCGACGACAGGTGGAGATGAGATGATCGGCCGATACCTGCTGCTGCTGGAGCCAAACTCTTCTTCGTTGGTGCCTTCAGAGGCCACGTGAGGAGGAAGACGAAGACGTGAGGCGCAACACGATGTGTGTCGGTTTGTGTTTGCGGCAGAACAAGCAGCCAAGTAATATATTTATAGATGAAAATAACGGCAGCTTGTGGAGGGCTGACAGGAGACCTTGGCAGGCGGCGAGCTGAATGTGACCCAGCAGATAAGAGAGCTGCTGTCGCTTCCTGGGTTTGGTTTTTGTTTTTAACGCGACTGTTGGTGAGAATCACAGCTGGAAAACCAGACGTTTAATCTGCTGCGTTTAAAACCGATTAAATGGAGCCGATCTTTGATTAAAGGGGGAAATAAAAGAGCAAAACTGTGAATATCGTCCACATCTGGCTGTTAAACTGTTTGTTCTGAGTTTAAATCAGGAAATAAAACATGGTTTTACTGATATTTGCTGTTATTGTAAGAAAATTTAGATCTATCTGAGGATTTAAAAATTGTGAATATTTTTTACGTGTCTCTGTATTTTTGCATCATTTTTATGAAGATAAAAAATATTAAAATTACAGAAAAAACGTCTTTTTTTGTTTTGTTTTTTTTTTTTTAAAAAAAGGATAAAATAAAATTTGTGCTGTAGTTAAATCAGGGAAAAAATATTTTCCAGATATTTTACATTATTTGAAGAAACAAATCTGTGTTCAGGAAAAGTGTCAAATATTATTATTATTCATTTTACTTTTTTTTTTTTAGCTATCTCTGAAGTACTAAAATTACAGAAATGAAGTATAACAAAAAAAAGCTAAAATAAAATTTTTTGCTGTTGTTAAAATTAGGAAAAAATTGTATTTTTCAGATATTTGCTGTTATTTGAAAAAATAATTCTACATTAAGGATTAAAAAGTGTCAAATAAATATTTAATTTTAATAAAATCTGTCTTTTTTTTGTTTTTGAATGTTCCAGCTTTCTGTATTATTTTTGGTGCCTCGCTGCGTAAAATTTCAGAAAAATAAGCATTAATATACATGGCAATGGTAAAAAAATTAAATAAAATAGACGTGTACTTTACATCTACATCAGTTTTTTGTAATTAATTCTTCAATGTTTGACGCTAATAATGACGTATTTTGCTGAAAAAAGTATTTAAAAAATCTGTAAAATTACAGTTTTTCTGTTTTAACTGCATATAAATATATATTTGTCTTCTATGTTTTTCTAGATTTTCCTGTTTTGCTAAATTACAGAAAATAACGGGTAGAATTACAGAGAAGGTGTTAATTTATGTGTAGTAGAATTACATGATTTTTACTGGACATAAATCAGTATGTCGGTTTACAGATATCTGCTGTTACATGAAATAAAAATGTGTTTATCTTCAGATTAAAAAATTGCAAATTATTATTTTTATCATCTATTTTATTTTTCAAAACGTCTCCAGCCTTCATCTTTTCTACTTTTGCTCTTTGCCCCACAGCGTTGGACACAACCGTCTCAGCAGCTTATAATTTATGTTACGCTGCCACTTGAGGGTCTTTTTGGCCTAATTCAGACGGAGTTCAGCTGCAGCGAACTGGGCACGAGCTGCACCAGATGTACCGAAGGGTTCTGGCCCAGAAACACGAGCAGGAGAGACGGTGGAGGTGTTCATCAGAACACAACCAGAACCTCTGTGGTGATGCACGACGTCTGGCTGCAGCTCCATCTGCTGAAAACACCACCGTGTAGATCTGCTCCACCCGTCTGCTCCCACGTCGGCCTCGTTCGTCCTCAGGCGACCCGCTGGACGCGCTCGGCGGCTAAACGGCGGCGCGAGTCACTCGAGACGCGTCCATTGTGGGATTCCTGAATGATTAATGTCTGATTTGCACAAGAACAAAACAAGCGGCTGCAGATTCGTCTCCTCGACCTCCACCTGAATGAGGACGTTTCATTAGGATCACTTCAGTCTAAACGTCG
>NW_007579266.1:6724-20520 GCF_000690725.1 Stegastes partitus
ATCCCATAATACTGATGCTACCAGCTGCTGACAGAAGACATGAACAGAACCAGGTCCAGTGTTCAGACTGAGACACCTGGATGGATGTAGAACTGTTCTGGTGTCAGGTTCTACCAGAATTCAGACGTGTTCTTCCTCCTAAATGTCATGTGTCTATCTGCTGTACTGATGAGGCTCAGAAATGATGGAAAAAGTCCATTAAGGTGATCAATCTGGACCCTCCTCTGTGGACTTCAAGGACCTGGACCTCTGGAACATTCACAGCATCATTTTGGACCAAATTCAAACATTCTGGATATATTTGGAGTCATTTTTGGACAGTTATTGAATAATGTTGGACTCGTTTTTAGTCACTTTTAACACATTTTTTCTATTTTTATGCATTCTGACTAACTGTTGACAACATTTTGAGTCTTCTTGGACGGGTTTTGAATGATCTTGGACACATGTTGGATAATATTGGACAAATTTTCATCCAATATGACTTAAAATTAAACACTTTAGTTGGACGTGTTCTTCCTCCTACATGTCATGTGTCCATCTGCTGCACTGATGAGGCTCAGAAATGATGGAAAAGGTCCAATAACAGGTGTGAAATTTGGACCTTAAAGGGCCTCGAACTCTGGAAATAATCTTAGTAAACAATCAAATTCATCCAAACCTGCCTGATCTTTAGCTTCTAGTCGACTTAAAAGATGCACATCAGAGAGAATCAAAGCTCAAAGTTCGGCTGAAAGCAGCATCAGGGGGAAGTTTTTAAGCTTTTATGTTGCACATGTGCAGAAAAGCAGATGTTTTGGTGTCGGTTTCGGCCCGATGCAACATTGGAGGGATTCATAAATAAATGTTGGAGCCAGAAAGTGATTCTGATGAAGGAAGACGACAGAGAAAGCTCTGCAGGACTGGTTCTGTAGGTTTGTGATGTACGAAACCTCAAACATCTGTGTTTCAGTNTTTCACTACAAGATGAACTGGAAGAAACAGACGGATGCTGTAGCATGAGGCGGCTCAGATAAGAGCGAGGTCGTGTGCAACAATAAGACAAAAATAATATAATATATAATCACACTTTGAGTTTTCAGCGATCTGTGGCTGCAGCAGACGGACGAAGAATCAGATAAATACGGATGAAAAACAAACATTTCTGTTGCTTTAGTTTGAGTATAATCACGGATTCAGTCGCCAGCCAACGTTTATTTGGATTAAAAAAACTTAGCTTCATGAGTCACTGTTTGATTAAAAATGTGATTGATTGATTACAAAGCCTCTAATTAATCTGATCAATCACCGTCTGACCACAAACGCTCCCACATTTCACAGGGATCTGCAACTCTTAGCTCCCCTTTCATCGACCTCCGACTTGTTGGACGTCTGCTCAGGTTGAAACCCTCCGACGCTTTCCTTCCTCGACCTCATTCAGAGCATCAGCTGGAAGGTTGAATCCACTCTGTGACTGTACGTCAGTGTGTTTTCTCCCAAACTTTGCAGCGCTCGCTAAACGACCCGTTTTTCCATTAATCATGTGCTCGTCCACATCTCGGCTATCTATCCGTCATCGATCCGTCCTCTCTCGTTATCGTCGGCCTCGCGTCTCCTCCAGCTCTGCCTCTCCAAACATCAATCCCTCCGTCTCGGCATCGATCCACAAACACACTCTCTATGAACGCATCCATCCGAGCGTCCCTTCCTCCCGAGGCTCCTCGTCCCAGCCGAAGGGCTTCGGCGGCGGCAGCATCGAGGCTCGACGCTCCGCTGCCTCCGCCGCCCGCCAACACACAGCGACACAAAGACACACAGACGACGTTTTCACAGCTCCCTGAGCAGCTCAAATGGCCCGAGAGAGGCTGTGCACAGCAGCGAAAGACAGAATAAAAGGAGAGGACAGAGAGGAATTACAAGGCAACACCGATAGCAGCACAAAGAGGCAAAGGAACAAGAAAAACTGCAGCCGCTGCCGTGAAGCTTCCATCAAATTAAATCTCCTCTTTCTCGCTGTTTCTGCTAAATGTGGAGCGTTGATGACTTTGTGCTCCGTCATCAGTCTCATAACATCGAGTCAGATCAAGAAAAGAGGCAGAAAAACCAAAGAAGCAAGAAAAATGTGCAAGTTTCTCTGTTGCTCAGAGCAAAAACAGCAAAATTAAATCTCCTCTTTCTCGCTTTTTCTGCTAAACACGAAGCGTTGACTTTATTTTCCGTTGCTTCTTTGCTGCTCAGAGCAAAACAACCAAATGAAATCTCCTCTTTTTCTCCTTTTCTGCTAAATATGGAGCGTTGATGACTTTATAATCCATCATCAGTCTCATAACGTCGAGTCAGATCAAGAAAAATAGCAGAAAAAACCAAAGAAACAAGAAAAATGTGCAAGTTTCTGAAGTCTGCAGCAGCTACGGTGAACCTTTACGTGATGTTTTATCAAATTAAAACTCCTCTTTCTCACTTTTTCTGCTAAATATGGAGCGTTGATGACTTCATCCTCCGTCATCAGCCTCATAACGTCGAGTCAGATCAAGAAAAGTAGCAGGAAAACCAAAGAAAAAAGAAAAACGTGCAAGTTTCTCTGTTGCTCAGAGCAAAAATAACCAAATTAAATCTTCTCGTTCTCGCTTTTTCTGCTAAATACGACTCGTTGATCACTTTCTAATCCATCATCAGCCTCATAAGATCCATCAGACGCCACTAAATGTCAGTCAGATGAAGAAAAACAGCACCAAAAAAACCAAAGAAGCAAGAATCTTTTATCAAATTAAATCTCCTCATTCTGGTGTTTTCTGCTAAACATGGAGCGTTGATGACTTTATGCTCCGTCATCAGCCTCATAAGATCCATCAGACGCCACTAAATGTCAGTCAGATGAAGAAAAACAGCACCAAAAAACCAAAGAAGCAACAATCTTTTATCAAATTAAATCTCCTCATTCTGGTGTTTTCTGCTAAACATGGAGCGTTGATGACTTTATGCTCCGTCATCAGCCTCATAACGATCATCAGACGCCACTAAATGTCAGTTACACAAAGAAAAATAGCACAAAATCTAATAGAAGCAAGAAAAATGTGCAAGATAGCAAAATTAAAACTCCTCTTTCTCACTTTATTCTGCTAAACACGGAGCGTCGACGACTTTAAGCTTCTTCAACATCCGTCAGATTAAACATCAGTGAAAATACGTCTGTTTTCCACAGTTCTGGAGGAAATATTCGACTTTTTGCTCGCGTGAATTCACCTGATTTCATATTAATACAACAAACACATGAACGATGCTGGATTTTAATCTAAAAAACAGAATAAATAAGCTTTAATAAAACCGCCTAAAGTCTAAAAATACAAGAAACTAAACTCTAAAATCCACTGAAGTTACCCTGATGGCTTTAGTTTGTAGTTTCAGGTCAATAATGAATTAAAATGCAAAATTGAATCAACATTCAAGTCTAATAATAGAATAAAATGGATGACCTGTAGAACTACTTGTTGACTATTTGCTTATTTGTTCATGATGTAGGTGTTGGTTTTCAATTTTAAAATTCAGATATTTGTTTTTTTTCTTTCCTAAATGTAATAAAACTGCAAAAAAAAGCATCTTTTTGTGGCTGATTTTTGCCTGTTTGTGATTATTTGTTGTGCTTTTCTGTCTGTTTGGTCATTTTGCATCATTTCTGGTAATTTTGTGCCTTTTTGTGAACAATTTGCATCCACTTGGAGTTGTTTTGTGTGTTTTCGGGGTCACTTTGCACCCGTTTGTGGTCATTTTGCTTCGTTTTGTAGGTGTTTTGTGTATCTGTGGGTTTTTTGTGCCTCTTTGCAGTCAGTTTGGGATCATTTTGTGTTTCTTTGTCGTTCATTTGCATCCTGTTGCAGGTGTTTTGTGTCTCTGCGGTAAATCTGTGTCTTGTACTGATGGTTTTGTGTCCATGTTTGGTCACTTTGCGCCTGTTTACGTTCATTCTTCATGTATTTGTGTTGCTTTTTGTCTCTTTGTGGTGTATTTGCATCTTCCTGTGATTGTTTCGCGTCTCTTTTTGGTCTTTTTGCTACAGGTTTCCGTCTCTCTGTGATTTGTGTCTCTTTCACGTTGCTTTCTCATCCGTCCGTCTTCCTGTCGCTGAGTAAACATTGAGGCAGCGGTATTTGACCAAACACCGCCTCAGCTCGTCCATCAGACACAAGGTCGGCTCCTCAGCAGCCTCCGATCGGCTCGTGACCTCTGCAGCGTGTCGGCGCCTCGCTTTCCTCCCCGTCGCCACCGCCACCGCCGAGCGTCGATATGAAACCGGCAGCGGTTTCCAGAGACGGGGTCACAGCTCGGCGGTGGGCGGACTGAAACCGACCACCTGAATGAAACCGGCTGCAGCGGCTTCGTCCTACAGCAAAGGTTTCAAGAATCACTTTGAAAATGCAGATCTCTGGATTGAAGGAGGCTTCCAGGGATGGTGCTGCTTCCTTTTTGGTTTTTACCCTCATGTTCTGCAGGAACACGGATAAGTGACCGTCTCATCTGACTTGTCTCTGATCGTCTTTCTTTATTGCATCACAGATGGAAAAAACAACTTTGTCGTGGACGCTGATGATTTGCAGCTCAGGAGGTTTTCTCCACAGACACATGGTTGGGAGCATTTCTTCGGTTTAGAAGGTAAAAATAAGAGAATAAACTCTAACCGGAGTTCAAGATGTCTGGTCTTGAAAGAAACGTCCAGCTGCTAGGGCTGTAGAACCAAAATCATCTAAACAACAGTCTGTGTTTTACATGCAAGCAGTGCAGATTTACATCCGTGCTGCACAACAAAACAACGAACCTGTTAAAGCAGCCAAAGATAAACCCACCACGGACACAAGACGCCCAAGAAGCAGCTAAAGTCGCCTCACCGAGTCCAACACGGAGGAATCGCTCAACATGGAAGTGAAAGCAGCTCCCATAAATTTAGGTTTTGCTTCTTAGAGATGAAGAAAAGTCTCAAACATTCGCACATTAGCAGGAATGGAGCAGATTTATGTTCATGTAACTGCCATAAAAATCAACACATGATCACAAGAAAGAATCTAAAAACTGATCAGAACAATCAGAACAATAATAAAATTCCTCTGATTTCCTCCTCGAGCTGTGGCTTCACTTTAAATCGCTCGACTGCAGTCGGAGATCCAGCGACGTGTTTTGTTCACATCTGGAATCCTTCAGCTCCGGTTTGCACCTGCCTCCTCTCCATAGCAACAGAGACCGAAGGATGCCTCCGACCGCCGCCGAGCCGAAACCTCAGAGAAGATGGAAAAACTAAGGACGGAGGCGATCGTATTAGAGGCTGTTGTGTTGAGTGATGTTTTTGATTTACTGGAAAAACCAACGAAGAGGTGGAGAAACAAACATCCCAGAACCAATAAAACTCTGCAGTCGGTGTTTAAATTGGTTCATGTGAGAAAACCTGTGAAATGAGTCGTTTTCAGTTTGCAGCTCCACCGTATGTGAACGTCGGCGTCGGACAACCCGAAGGTTCGATCTGGAGGCTCCACTGAGCTGAACGTAGATGGAGTCGCTTTCTGCAGCTCGAACGCAAAGATTTCACTTTCTAACCACTTCTGCTCTTCAGACTGTTTTATGGCGGCGATGCAGAGACGCCGAAACACTTTTACACGACTCAACGCCGCCTCGAACTTGTGTCGTTTCTGTTGTGAAAGATCTCGGCTGGAAGGTGACGGTTTGCGGACGGAAAGTGGCACAAACACTTCATTTAGGAGTCAAGCTGCTTTAAAACATCTTGGACGGTGTATTTTAACCCAACAGCAAAGACAAACAGCAGCAGATGAATCATCCTGCTTCCTCTGTGCAGATTAAAACACAACCACGTTTATCTCGACGGCTTTCAGACCGACTGCTGTGACACATTTCACAGACTGAAACCTTCGGCGTCCTGCAGGAGTTCAGAGGGTTTGAGCCCAATTTTATTCGATATGTTCACTTTTTCAAATAAACAATGAAACTAAACTTGCAGTTTCAATATTTTCAGAAACTGAGACGTCACACAATACAAAATTCACTCAAACGCTCCTCTTTTTTAATCCTCATTTTGCTAATTTTGTTGGAAAAAAACCTGCATCATTTGCTGCAGAGGTAACAAAAAAAACAGTGTTTGTGGGCGGAGCTAAGCCCAGGTGGGCGGAGCTAAGCCCAGGATGCAGCAACGGTGTCCCTTCAAAACTGTGTTAGTGGAACATTTGCATGCAGGAGGGAGAAGCATGTGATTAAAGTGGATAATTCACCAGAAAATAGCAAAACAAACGACCAAACAGCTCCACCCAAATCACTTCGGTTGCAGCTCGGAGGTTGTTGCTATGAGCTAATATAATGAAACGACTAACTCAGAACATTTAGTTTCAGCTTCCACCTCCGCTGCTGCTTCAGCGCTCGCTCCAGTCAATAAAAATTAGATCTTAGCCAGAACTTTAACCGGGAGGTCCGTCTTTCTGATAAAAGTCGTCTGATTACAATAGTGAACATAAAGCGGTCGACCCGTTCTGAACAGACTCCTTTCAAAGCGGTTCTTTTTAAAGCCACACTTTCCTTCTCTTCGGTCACAACACATCGCAGGTCACGTCCCTTCGATCTCCACAGGCTTCAGAAACATTTCACAAACAGTTTCTGCTGCACAGCATCTTCTTCTTTGTCTATTCAGCTTCACCTGAGCGGATCTGAGCTTGAATACCACGCATGCTTCTTTTATGCAGGCTGCTGAACCTTTTGCATCGTTCTAACAAACATACGTATTGATACTTGTTCTGTCAGTACGTCTGAGCAGAAGGAATGTGAACAGTTCAATCAGTCGAGACACAGACGACTGAAGAGTTTAACAACGTTTTCCTGCAAATGACAATGAAGTCTTTGAATCAACAGACAGCTTTTAAAAACTGCACAAGATGCAACGACGTCTAGCCGAAGTTCAGCTTTTGTGCAGCACCGTTGTCATAAAACACACCTGCAGACTCCAACTTTCCACGCTCGGTTCAGAAAATACGACGCAAACATTTTTAATTTGTTCACGTCAGAAAGTTTCAAAGAAGCCACCTGACGCTCAAACACGTCACGGATGCAGCAGGTCGCGTCCTGATCGTTGGACGCCTTCGTCCTGATTTGTTGTGCAGAAGAAGCACGAGACATAATTGAGCCTCAGTGGATGCAAGAAAAAAAAAAAGCAACAAAAGACAGAAATCGATGCGGACTGAGGACTGAGGACGGCAGGAGCAGCTTCACTCTGGAGTTCAGGAAGCACAAGTTCCCGGCGACTAATTAAAACTAGGTGTCGGCCCGAGCGGAGCCGATCCAGAGTCTGACCTGATAATGTGAAACGCAGCAACAGCAGGTAATTATTCAGAGAGCTCAGCCGCTGCAGAGTCCAGCAGGAGGAAGAAGACTGGAACCAGAGCTTACTGGTGAAGATGGACTTCATACGAGCAGATAAACTGGAAGGCTGTTATAAATGTGATGAGTTTGTTTCACACAAAAAAAACACAACCAGATACACACTTTAGTCAAGATTCAATCCCTAATATGCTCATTACTCGGATAGATTCACACCATAAATAACACCAACACCAATCAGGATCTGTTTTTATTTGACAGAAACCGACTGAACATCAACTACGGCTGCAAAATAACAACCAAACAGACAATAACGTCCACGCTGAGCTACTTTCCTGCTCGTCTACAAACATCTGCATCACAGTCAGACCTGTTTCCATCCACAGAGCCTCTCCTGAAGCTAAAAACGTCGACATAATCAAACCGAAACTCTTCATGCAAACAGCTGCTTTCACTGTGCAGTCGCTGTTTGAAGAGGACGAGGAAGGTTCGGCGTTTTGTTGCACGACGTGTAAAATGTCACACAGCAACTTTAAAAAGTGTAGAAATGACCTGCAGAATGCTGTTTATATGTAATTTCATGCAGCTCATGAGGCGACTTTCCTTCTTCTGCAGGTCTTTGCTGTTTTTCAGCTGGTTGAACGAGTTCGCTGCAGCACAGATGCAACTTTCTCATCTGACTTAACATCATTCATCCTAAATCTGAAACTCAAGCTCTTCATCTGCTCTCCGTCGCTCATCGCTCATCGCTCATCTACAACATCTCTCGTCGTCCGGCTGGAAGTTGTAGAAGCGCTCGATTCACCATGAAGCACATTTGTTTTCCTTCAACTACAATGTGCAGGTTTGTCCAACATGAAGCTCTAGAAAGAAGGCAGATGTGAGGATTTTTGGAAGCATCTACCTGCGTCCGCCAGTAGGGGGAGACAAAAGCTCCACACGGCAGGTTTAACCTGAACTAGCCGGCTAGCGATGCGACGCCTCGGTGGGGAAATCTGCGTCGTTAAAGCAGCAAAGGGGGCAAACATCGCAGGAATACCAGCAGAAAAATCAAACAAACCAAGAATTTAGACAAGTTCCGGCTCACACTGACCCAATTCACCTGGATGGACATAACAACATTACACATATCAGCGCTAAAACGAGCTGGAAACACTTTTAAACAACAAAAATGTGCTTTGTTTTTGGCTCACAATGTAGTTTTACAAATAAAAGAAACAAAAATGTGGCAAATCTGTTTCTGCAAAGATCTGAAATATTCAGTTAGGATGGACTTTGACAAAGCAAAGACAGGTGACAGCATCAGACCAGTCCGAGTCCACCCCGAGCTGCTGGATGGAAGCAGCTCGTCAGCTCATGAAAGCTCGTTTTGTGCTCAGACTCCCGTTGAAAGCCTCTTGCCGGGCTGCCGGGCGGCGACGGCTGCGTTCCCGCGAGCGGCGAGGAGGCGGAGACGCTCGGCGAAATGAGAGCCGTGCACAGAGAGGAGGGCGGGCTCGTATGAAAAGATGGAGACCCGGGGCAACCGAGACTGACAAATTAGAGAGTGTGAAATAGAAAAGAGAGACAGAAAATCTATAAGCTCAGAGCTGGGACTGTGTGTGGCCCTTGTTGGAGGCAGTGTTGTACATAAAGGACGGGAAAGAGGAAAGAAAAGGCTTTTATCTGGCGATGAGGAAGGAGGGCTGAAGATTACGACCTCGCCGCAGATTTCGCTTTTTAAAAAAAAAAAAAAAAGGCGGGAAAAAGCCGACAGCGCGCCGCGGACACGTAGCGACCGCTATTAAAATGATACGCGAGTTAAGCGGCGACGTGACCGAGTGGGAGAGAGTTTTCTGCAAAACAGCAGCGCTCGAGTCAAATTGACAATTTAAACCAATCTGCAAAGCAATTCTGGGGGAAGTTATTAAACCGATGCCACCAGTAATATTATATTTTAAAGAGCAGCTCGCAGGCTGGCAGCGAATTAATGGAGGGAAATGAAGCAGAAGTTTTTGCAAAGAATACGTGCACGAGTTTATCACGAGTTTACGCTTCGCTCAAAAACAAAACTTGATCTTGATGTCAGAAAAAAAAAAAAGTAGATAGTTTGACACAGAAAAGGTTAAAAATGTGCATTTATACACATCTGACAGAACAGATTGTTATAATTATGAACCTGCTGCGTGTTACAGAGAACAAATGAGATGAGATAAAGTTCAACATATCCAGGCTTTCTTGCAGGATCAACAAAACCTAAACCTAAAAACTGCAAATCCAACATTCCTGTCTAAGATGCACAAACACAATAATTCAACATGAAGACAGAGAAATGCAAAGAAATCAGCATAAAAGACCGACTTCCTACATCACAGAGGCTCAGATTTAGCAGCTTTTCATCTAAACTTCTGCCTTTATGCCTCATAAAACCAACAAAATCATGCATTAACGTTTCAAAACAGTCATTTAAAAGAGCTGCAAATTAAGTTAAAAAACAAAAAAAAAGTCTGCAATTCCAAAGTCAAGACAACTTTTAATGGTTTATTATTTCCACAGTGCATCCAGGTCAGAGCGTCGACTCGTCGGTTTGAATGTCTGCACAGTCACTGTTTTGCAATCACACGCGGCTCACATGCAGAGATACCGTTTCTGCATTCATGTTGCAGCTTCCACACACGTAAATTATTCATGGCGCTGCTCGGCGGTGGAAATGTCACCGGAACGTGGAGGCGAACAAACAGAGTCCCAGACGGTCTGAAGCCCCGTTCGTCTTATAGAAATGTGAGGTTTTTAAAAAAAAAATTAATTTAGGCTGTTATGAAACGCAGCGTTTTGTCGTCGGAGTCTCTATTTGAAGCATCACTTATCGTCTTCCATCGGATTATGAATTATTATCCGGCTGTGATTGTGCTCTACACCGAATTACAGGCCTGTAATTTCGCTCCATTCGCTCGATTCAATTAGCGCGCGCCGCAACAACATAATTAACGCTGCGGCGCCATTAACACCCACCAGCCGTCTGCAGCGAGGCGGCGGTCCCGCCAGCAGCCGGCGGGGGTCCGTGGACTCGGAAAAAAGCAGCTCCGGCGTCAGACGGTGAGTCAGCAGAGGTGGAAGGTTTTAGCTCCGGCATCATCACCTTCATCACAACCCTGCTCTCAGAATAACACCACAGCGCTTCAAATCTAACAAATAAACGCCTTTTTGTGGCGTTTTTTTAATCATATCAAAGTCGGAGTTGGTTCAATCTCATGCTGACGCCTAAAATAAAAGTCTAAATAAAGAAAACGAGATATAAAAGTGCTTATTTGTTGGTTTTGGAGGCTGGAACTGGATAAATTTTTGGTGTTTTTAAGCCAAATCGAGATGCTGAACGGCTGCTTCATGTAGAATTTTGAGAGCAGCCTGGTTCTAGAGCCCTGATTCTGGTGAATAATGATGGATAACACTTGGAAATATGATGTTTTAACTCTGTTTTGTTGCGACCAACTTCATAATCTTCATCACTTTTGCTCAAAACACAACTCTACTGTCAGAATAACCCGACTACACCACAGCGCTTCTGCAGGAGGATTCAAAATTTCACAAATAAACGCCTTTTTTCCCCTTTTTTTAAATCGTATCGGAGTCAGCGTTGGTTCAGTCTCACGCTGACGACTACAATAAAAGTCTACATAAAGAAAACGAAACATAAAAGTGCTTATTAGTTGGTTTTGGAGGCTGGAATTGGATAAATTTTTGGTGTTTTTAAGCCAAATCAAGATGCTAAACGGCTGATCCATGTTGAATTTTGATTCTAGAACCCTGGTTTGGTGAATAATTATAGATTTCGCTGTAAGTCTGAGCACCAAGAGAGGTAAATGGGAGTGTTTCCTCATGTTTTTGCTGGTTTAGGAGCTCAGATTAGAGGTCTGTCTTTAGTTTAACCTTTACTTTTATTATTAGGGTTTTGTTTTGGTTGCTTAGAAATGAACAAAGCTGGTTCGCAGGTTGTAAAGTGAAGAAACACACCAAACATTGTCCAAGCTTCCTCTAAATTCGACGTATAACCTCCACATCAAAAGGATTTCTTCTCTCCAGCATCAAACTCAGCTTCTTACCTGCTCAGACTCCTCGTCTGAAGTCCGGCTCATCACATAGCATGTTAGCATAGCTCCAGCTAAGAACGAGCGCCTGCCTTTGGTCCAGTGTTTATGTCCTCACTGAAGATGCAAAGATCTGAAGTCACAAACCAACATCACCTGGCTTCAATTGGACCAGTTGACCAATCAGAGCAGGGGGGCGGAGTCTTGCTAACACAGGTGCTAAAACGGAGCAGCTCAGACGAAGAGAAGCTGCAGCAATGAGCCATTTAAGACAAGTCATGACAAAGTTTCTGGGTTTGTTCCCCTTATTTCCTGTTTTATTTTGAGAAGATCCTCGACCCCTGAGTGTTTGAGGTTGTTCTACTTCCTCCCTTTGTCATTGGTTGCACCTGTGTCTCCTGACTCACCTGTCTTCTCTCTACAAACAATCATCATGTGACAGTTTGTTCCTGTTTGAAACCCACTTGTGTCTCCTGGAACACCTGCCAGGTTCTTCTTCTTCACCCTCAGTTTTAGTTTTTGTTCAATTTTTGAGGAATTCTTCTTCCTTCAGGATTATCTGGACTCTGTATTACTTCCTGGATCGACAGCCGGCTTGTCTCTGCCTCCTGTCTGCACCTTTCGGTAAGTTTTACAAAAGTTATTTGGCTTTTTTTCTCTTGCCTGTCTGCTGTGTTTGCACTGGAGTC
Source organism: Stegastes partitus (assembly GCF_000690725.1). NCBI lineage: Eukaryota > Metazoa > Chordata > Actinopteri > Pomacentridae > Stegastes > Stegastes partitus. The sequence goes on from NW_007579266.1 coordinate 18,819, forward strand.
CAACAAAATGTGTTTTTGAACGTTTAAGCATAAAAACTCGTCCTCGTAGGCACAAAAAATACAATTAGAGACCTGTAAATGTGCAGAATCTGGGCTCTTTACCAGCCGTGTTTATATAAAGTGAGAAAACCGGATCGTCGATATTTCCAACTAAAGCTGAAACTCTTTAGGATCCGACTGACAGCCTTTCATATAAACCTGAGACAACTCGTTATCTGTTACTTGGAGTTCTTTGGCTGGATCAGTCTGTTCTTGTTATTTCAGTACAAAACAACCAGGTCACAATGATTTAGTATGACGCAAATACGGGCTGCTTTAGAATTTATTGAGGCTAGTACGCCTACCAGGTAGAGAAAAGATGCAAAATCACTGAAAAAAGATGTGAAATCGCCACAAAAACACACCGACGGGCCAGAAAGAGCTACAAAATCAACACAAAGGGATGCAGGATAACCACAAAAGGTGGAAAATCAGCAGAAATAGACACAAAATCGCCACAAATAGATGCAAAATCAGTGCAAAAAGATGTGAAATCGCTGCAAAAGCGTGCTGACGCATCAGGAAAAGCTACAAAATCAATACGAAAGGATGCAAAGTACCAACAGAAAGGTGGAAATCAGCAGAAATAGTGACAAAATCGCCACAAAAAGATGTGAAATCGTCGCAAAACGTGCCGACGCATCAGAAAAATTAGCAAAATCAACACAAAAGGATGCAAAATAACCACAAAAGGTGTAAAATCACCGAAAACAGTCACAAAATCGCCACATAAAGAAGCTAAATCACCATAAAAACAGGCAAAAATGACCACAAAGTCATGAAATCACAACAAAAACGCACAAATGCAACACAAGCTGCTGTAGTTCTGTTGTTGTGCAGCTGCTCGTTGTCCTTTCAGGATGAAGCGACCCGGTTACACTGATTTAATGATAAAATATGAGCCTTTAATGCTGATTTTATAATTAATTTGAGCTAATAAGGCTCCAGATTACACTGTTGATTAAGCAGCGATGTTAGAATCTGTTCCTGAGTTGTGAGGCTTCGTGTTTTTATCGGATGTGAGTTTCTAACAGAAGACGTGTTCTCGGCCTTCAGCGCCGCCCGACATCGATTCACTGACGAGATCATCGGCAGGTCGATCGATCAGGAAACCAATCACCAGTTCAGCCTCGGCTGATATTAACGGCTCGTATCAAATCAGAAAACGTTGGTTTTTGAAGCGCCCGGCGGTTCAGACGTCGGCCCGACCTGCATGGCTGATCTCTGCTCAGCTGCGGTGACATCAGCGCCCAGTAATTAACCCGACTAATGAAGCAGCAGGAACGCTGCTGTTAAGTTACGTCAGACATCGGTTCCAGCACATAAGAGGAGCGAGCGGCTCGGTTTCCGGCGCTGCCAGGTCGCCGTTAGCTGGACGCTCGTGCAGAAAAACAATTAGAGGCAGCAGGCGTCCAGCTCAGTGAGAGGAAGGTTTAAAGAGAGCGCTGAGGGCAGGAGGCGCCGCCGCAGGGCACACAAATTAATATAAAGAATATATATGAATGTAAAGAATTAATATCCTGTAGAGTGTGAAGGTCTGGCAGCAAGGAGGCCGAAAAAGTATGTTTAAAACTGGTGAAAATAACAGTAAAAAATCTGTAAAATGTAGATTTTTTTTGTAGATTTAAAAACAGTTGAACTTTACAGTCACACATATAAGAAC
>NW_007579266.1:23588-29727 GCF_000690725.1 Stegastes partitus
TTGTTTTTGTCATGAGTTCATGTCTTTGTGGTAGTTTTACCTCCTTCATTTGGTGGATTTATGTCTTTCTGTGGTGGTTTGGTCCCGTTGTCGGGGGTCTGGCGTGTCTTTGTGGTGGTTTTTGGATTGTTTCATGTTGATTTTGTGACTTGTCGTGTGTTTGGCTGTTTTTTGTGGCGATTAAACCTACAGGACCATAAGTTAGCTGCTGTTTCTAGATGCTGGTTCTTGAGCTGTGATGCAGGAAACCAGAAAACATTCACATTTAAGAAGCTAATCGACTCCTACTGCCACTGTCACAACCGAACAGCGTTTCTGTTGAGATACAAGAGGTTTTATAAACACAGGGTTCATCTTAGAGCTGCAGTTGGTCAACAGCTGCTGATTTTATTCATGTTCTGAGCAAAAATGCTTAAATGTGTGGCATCCAGAACCTCAGATTTGAGGATTTGACGCTTTTCTTTGCCCAAAACTGAACATTTTTCAGGTTTGGACGACTGAAAACGTCACCTCGTGTTGTCTTGTCGTGTCCACAACCCAAAGATTTTCAGTTTTCTGTCGTCGAGGAGGAAAGAACTCACATCTAAGAAGCTGGATTTGGAGACAAGATTTCCTCTTGAAGTTCTCAACCTGATTTAATCTCTTGACAAAATAGCTGCCGATTAGTTTAACAGTTGATAACTAACTGATCAGCTGCTGCGTGAAACGATGAATTAGCCTCGACTCAGAGCAGGCAGCTGCTGTTTGCAGATGATCTGACGTGTTGGTTGTTGAGCTGCGACACAGAAAGTTTCTGTCCATCAGTTTGAACAAAAAACATCTCCTTTGACTTCATGTTAAAAACCCAACAGCCTCCAGTCTGTTACTGCTGCTGCCAGAATAAATAAAACAGTCATGAGAGGAACATCAGCGCTTCGGTCGGATGAGAGAACATCGAGCTGGACGCTACAGACCGACGACCCGACGCCAAAGTTCCCAACATGCATCAGATGCTTGTTTTCTGTGGAAGATGTTGAAGAAGCTCGTGCACGCTCATGCTGGTGCACGGGACAGGTGGACGGTAAATCTGGCACATGCTGACTCTATAAATACCAACCGCCTCCCTCCAGACGACGCCTTTCTGACGCTGCTGTTCTTCATCAGACGGCTACATCTCGTCTACACCTTGCTCCGCCACCTTGAAGCCAGAACAGCAGCTGCAGCTTCAGATCAAAGACTTTTAACTTCACCTGACAGCAGCTCACCCACGTCTCAGCAGCTGCATTGGACGGATTTTCGTTTTTAAACTGCACGACGACCCTGCCAGTTCCCACCAACAAACCCGGCAGAGGAAGCCACGGCCACACGTTTCCACCCATATGTCACATGCACTCGCTCCATACATCCATCCATCTGCCATCCAGCCTGACTTCACGCCGCTCCAGCGCCTCCATCCATCACTGCCCACTTCCATCAATCCGTCACAGCTCAGTATGGACTCTCATGAAGACCTCCATTCATCTCCTGCGTCCCGCTACCCGTCACACGGCTCGTGTCGTGACCTTTTACACACCTATTAACTCCATCCATCCAGCCAGCCTCGCATCCACGTCTCCCCCCTCCACCCACACCCACCCACCCCCATCACCGCTTGTTTCTCTCTCCTGATTGATCTGCCAGTTTGCGGGATCAATACTCATCTCAACACTTACCAGCTGCATGCCACAGATGAAGGCCAAGGTGCACCTGCCGCTACAGCAGCCCATGACGTCCACGTGGGGCACCAGACCTCTGCTTGGAAATCCAAAGGAAGCCCTCCACCCCGGTCCCCCGGCAGCCCGGCTGGAAGCCTCGGCGACCCTACTTCATCCACCAGCCTGAGATGGAGGGGGAGGCGGGTGGAGGAGTGGAGGGATGGAGGATGTTTGGGGGGCGAAGGTGGGCCTCGGATGAGTCAAGTTCCACAGAGAGGGACGCTTCAGATCAGGTGTTAAATAACTGACTTTCCAGCTGTCTTCATCCTCACCAGATACCAGATTAGGCGGATTTATTCCCTCCCAGATTTAATCTCCTGTTGAATAATCCTGGCTTTCGCGGGGCGATGGAAGCAGCCTAATTTGTTCCAGGGTGGAGAAAACAAGTGAAAGTGGAGGCTGCCTCTCCTCTCAGGGGCAGCAACGGAGCATCCTTCACCGACGACCCCCCTCCGAACACCCGCCGCCGCCGCTCTCATCCAACCCAATCCTATCCAGACATGAAACGGTGCGTAAAGACGAGGATTCATCAGCAGCCTCCGGGAGCTGATTCCCAGATCACCATCATCATCACCATCATCATCATCATCATCATCATCTCCATCAGCGAAGCCGCCGCCGCTCCGTCAGCCATTGGTCCCTTCATTCACCGTATCCCCGCTAGAAACGGTGTTAAAATAAACACGCACACACACGTCGAGAGGAGGAACGTGTCCAGATTCCGCGCACGGAGACGGTTAAATCTTCAGCCAAGTCTCCCACAATAAAAAAAAAAATAAAAAAAAATGTGTCCGAGCCGGAAAGGAAAAAGAAAAAGGGCCAAGTTAGTCGAGTCGTCTCCGGGTTTTGTCTTCAAGGAGTGAAAACGGGGAGACAATGGGAACCGGGATGGACCAACGGACCGAGAGCAGCCGAGAGGAGCGTCTCCGAGTCCCGCCTGCCGTCTGTCAAGCTCCGGCGCTGCAGCCGCGGAGAACTTCCGGCGCCGGATTTCACATTAAAAGTGCGACGAAATAAAACGCAATCAAAGCGTGTTTTTGTTTTGTTTTGGTTTTTCTTCTCACTGTGGGCTCGTTTTTCAAAGTCCTGCAGCTCTATGAAAACATGACATAATAAGATAATTTAGACATGTTTTCTGTGCAGTATGACATTAAAGTGCCATAAATTATAAAAATAAAAAAGTGCATTTTCTTTGATTATTGCAGAATATTTTCAAAGCTGCTAGCGACACTGGAAAAAATACTACAGATATTTAACTATCTCCATGTTTCCAGACGTTCTCTCTCTACTGTGCTCATCAGCCGTAGAAAGATGTTCCACCATCAGCTGTAGAAAGATGTTCCACCATCAGCTGTAGAAAGATGTTCCACCATCAGCTGGATGTATCTCCACCAACTGGCTCCTCTGTTCTCTGGTTCTGATCCGTGCTGCATTTATTCATTGATCCAGTCGGTTGGATTTTCCTCTCAGTCTCTCTGAGGAAACACTGGCTGGTTACTACTTAGTTGGATTTCTTGGAATGCAGAACCAATGTGACCAGTTTTAATTTGTTTTAATGACGTCAACATCTTTGTGCGTCTTTAAATGTGTTCTTGGTCTAAACTAACTGGATTTGACTAAACGTTCAGCAGCTTCAGCTTCGACACTTTTATTGGTGGGATTTGATTAAAATATAACAAATCACAAGTAAACTCACATTCTTTCTTTTATCGATGATGGGCTGGAAGTATTGAAGTGAGACTTGGTAAAACCGGCCTCTGATGTTCTTATATCTGCGATCAGACTGATGAGCTGGAAATGATCCAGACACCAGATTTTGACAAAAACAAAAAAACAACCAAATTTCATGCATGGCAGGTATTTTTTGGGCTCAACAATTAGCAGACTTTAAATCAAAACAGTGCAAATGTTCATCCTCCCAACATCACGTGACTGTGCAGGAGTCAGTCTTCACATTAATTATTATTTTTTTAATTATTAATTTGTTCATTAAATGCTCCTTTTTTTTGTCCTTTTTTAAAAAAAATATTTTGTATAATTTCATGTGAGCGTGGACACAAAACATCACGTTTGAGCTTAAATTTGACTTTTAATTTTTAGTTTAATTTTTATATCAATCTGTGAGAAAAAAAACATGATTTTTTTTTTGCATAAATATAAAAGTAAAAAATAAACTAAAATTCATTAATAGATAAATTTAATTTACATAAATAAATAAGTGATATATACTTGAGATGCATTTAAATTAATTGTAAAATTAACCATAAATAAGCATTTTTAAATATTGATTGCTTTACTGTAAATGACACTACAGTGATTATTTATTTATTTTTTTTTTTATTTATTTATTTCCCCCCATCCTTCCCTGCTGAGCATTTCCTATCACTCTGTGCCTCTTCCTCTCTATAAATCCTGCCTCTCTCCTCCCTGCTCTCCTGGAGGCTCGTATTTTGAAGGCCCAGGGCTCGGCCTCCTCCTCCTCCTCCTCCTCCTCCTCCTCCCTGGCTGCAGCTCCTCCATCAGGCTGCTGTGGAGCTCAGCAGGGGAGCGGCGGCTCCTCACTCCCTCCAACACCAACACAAGCAGGGAGGGATGGAGGCTGAGGTGGAGGAGCAGCTGCTCCACCGTGAATGAAGCTCCTCAGCAGGGCGTCGCTCCTTCCTGTCAGCTGAAGGCTCACAAGTTCATATTAAAGCAGCATAAATTAAAAAACACAAAGTCGGGCAGCTTGTTGGTGAGTTTTGTGAAAACAGGACGTTCATTTAGAGAATTAGGCAACAAAACGAGCAGCTTGTGAAGGTGTGTCTGGATAATGTCTGGGTTTTTAAGGATTTCTTGTCCATGTTTAGCCTATTTTTTTTTAATTTATAATGATTTTTTAAATAAGTTTCTTCTGGCATGAAGACAGAAAGACATGATGAGAGATTTTAGTGATAAAAATGGTCTTAAAAATTTAAAAATAAGAAGTTAGAAGAGCTCACAGCTGTCTGTGTGTTTTGTAAATAAATTTAGAAAATGAGGCAACAAAATGCAAAAGAATAAAGATAAATGTTTGTTCAATTATCTGTTTTTCTAAAGATTTTAAGGATTTCTGGTCCTTAAACATATATACATACACGGTTAAGCCCAATTTAGATTTATAGTTCTTTATTTTCTCTTTGCTTTCTTCTGGCATGAAGACACTGTGTTGAAGATTTTAATGATAAAAACGTTAAAACTGTAAAAATCAAACGTTAGAAGTTTCTGTTTGTGAGTTTTTGAAATAAAAAGCTCGTCATTTGTTCACAAAATGCTCCTGAAACGAGCAGCTTGAAGGTTCATGTGTCTGAATAAGGACGTACGTTTGTCTGAATGTAGATTTTTCTAAAGATTTTAAGGATTTCTTGTTTTTGTTTGCTTAAAAACACAGAATAGATGCACAGTTAATCCTGATTTTGGATTTATATTGAATTTTTTAATAGGTTCAGACATTATGTGAGAGATTTTAATGAAAAAGTTGCTATTACAAATTAAGAAATAAAAAAGTTAAAAGCGCTCACAGCTGTCTGTATGTGAAATGTTGGAATAAAGAGGGTTTTATTTAGAACATTAAGCAGAAAAAACCACAGGAATAAGCCCATATGTTGGTTTAAGTGTCTAGTTTAAGGATTTCTTGTCCTTGTTTGCATAAAAGCTTAAAAAAGACAAAAACAATACAGATGCAGTTCAGCTCAATTTTGGATTTATAGTTAATTTTCATAATAAAATGCTAATAAGGCTTCATAAAATTAAAAAAATACAAAGTTAGGCAGCTTGTTGGAGGCTCACAGGAGGAACATTTAGAACATTAATGAATGTGTGTTTGTTTAAATATCAGTTTTTCCAAAGATTTTAGGATTTGATGAAGAATTTCTTGCCTACATTTGCTTTAAACCTTAAAAAAAGAACAAAAACATAAACAGTTCAGCCTAAAATGTGCCAAATGTGGATCTATAGTGATTTCTTTTATAGGTTTCTAAAGTTCTGGAGCTTGTTAGGATCATCCACAGCTTCCTGTTTTTGGGGAAAAGAGGCAGAACGTTTGGAAAACGATCGACCTGATGCACCTGAAGGCATCACTGTGTGTGTCTGTGTGTGTGTTTGTGTGTGTGTCTGTTTGTGTGTCTGTTTGTGTGTGTGTTGTGGGTCAGCCGTGCCACGCCTATAAAGCGGCCGGCAGTTTAAACGGACACAGAGGTTTAGAGGCTATCGCTGCTTTAGCGATACGACATAATGGCCTGTTTTCTCCTCGCCATCAATCTCTGTCACGGCGCCGCCTCCCTCCCTCCTGAACGCACAACAGCAGCAGCAGCAGCAGCAACACAACGCAGCTGAGCCACACACAACGCGACAGGCCTTTAATTAGGCCTCTAATCTGGAGCGGCGGC
>NW_007579266.1:30716-38589 GCF_000690725.1 Stegastes partitus
GGGTCAGTGTACCTGATAATAAGCATGCACTCACATTCTCAATTTATTTTTGATCATTTCATGAACAACGTGTCTGTTCTACTTCAGAGAAATGAACCCCACATGACAAAACCGGTTAAATCGTCTCCTTTTGGTGTCCAGCTTTGTGATGAATTCAGCCTCCTCCAGTTTATTTACATCTTGAACATGAATCTGAGCAGAAATATCTCAAAACATGACAACAATCTGCTGATTCCAACGTCATAAACTGGAATATTTTCTGCATTTCTTCGTTCTCTTTGACAGTTAATAGAATTTATTGGGTTTTAGGGGTTTACCTGCTCAGGATGTGTCTTTGTGGGCTCTGGGTTAACTTCTGTATGAAAGCAGTTTCTGTTATTTTCTGATGTATAAAAGAGTCTGTTAGGCTTTAGGAAATCAAACCCCAATTCAAAAAACTGGTTAAAAAATCAATTTGCTCTTGTCATTCTCAATTATTACCATTTGCTCCCTGAAATGTCTCTTTTTGACTGTTAAACAAAACAAGACGAATCATCATCTGATGATTTAATCTGAGGATTAAACAATCATGAGAAGAGCTGCAGATCTAGAGAAAGAAAACTTCAGCTACAGCTCAAACACACATGCAGAAAGACTGTTGATATAATTATAAAATGTGTTAGTAAGTAAAGGTTCTGCTATTTCCTCACTTTAAAACCAACATCATCATCGCAATAATTCAAATTAATCATTAACTTCTCCAACACAACTGTCTTTTATTGCTAGTTTTTATCATTTCGAGCCAAAAGAAAGCAATTAGTCAACTAAAAATTCACCATAAATCAAAATTTATCGTGAATATGAAGAGTTTTGAGCTCAACTGTAAATCAAAGGTTCTAGTTTTTGTGCTGTTTCAATGGAGGCGCTTAAAAATATCAAATAGATCATTTTTAATGAATTGTTTTTTATAATGATTGTTTGGCTTTTGCAGCTTTGGTTCATCCATTCATCGGTGCTTTATGTGCACTTTGAAACATCAACTCTACATTTAAAGAAAGAGACGAAAACGACAGACTTGGAGGAACAGCAAAGTCTTCTGGTTCCCTTCAGCTGAAACTCTTTTCTCTCTGCTTGGCCGTCATATCAACGAAGCACATTTGAATTAGATTTTGAGGCAGAAAGTGATAAACAGAGCGAGGCGGCGAAAGAGGAAGAGCACCGGGCTGCACCTCCTCCCAGATACCCAGATAGTCTGTTTATTACTTTATCTGTGCCGACCAGATGTCGCCAGATGCTGCCGCTGCCAGCTGATCTGAGCCCACACGCGATATCGCAAACCTGCCGCCACCTCCCACACCTATCTGAAGACGATCTAGCTGCACGCCCAGAATACGGGAACGTGGAATATCGGTTACGACTCGTACGAGCTGTTTACGCCTCGTGGACGGAAATTAGATATGAGTTGACACGGAGGGGAGAGACGGGAAACAAGAAGCAGCAGCAGAAGAAGAAGAAGAAGAAGAAGAAGGGCAGGCAGGGAAAGTGAAACATGAGGGTCACTGGGGGATAATTCACTGCTGAGTAAAAAGGGAACCTCCATGTTAATGGTTTGGATGTAAAAATAGAAGGAAAATGCAGATCACAGCAGCAGAAACATGAAAGAATAAAGTGAGGCGGGTTAAAGCGACTGCACGACTGCAGTAGACGGATGAAACAGTGAAATGACAGGACTGCCGCACACATTTAGGTCAACGCATGAGTCTGCATCAGTCAAATACATAAGAGACTGATATTATATACAACTATATATAATCTCTGCTGCAGTTTTATCAAAGCAGCTCGCATCTGAGATAGACAGTGTTTACAATGATGCAATATTTGATGTCATTAATGTATGTATTGAAGGTTTTCCAGTTGTAAGGATCCTCATGAGGAGGTAGGCAGGTTGCCAGGTGATGGAAATGACAAGATTTTCATCCAAGAGACGGAGAGTTTCACTTTGTTTTGCTTTGTTTTGTGAGTTAAGTTTCGTCTTTACTCGCATTTTGGTTGAATTTAGGTACCAAGAACTCATGCCATCTTTTTCTGATGTTCATGGATCTCACAGTCCATCAAGCTGCCCAACATCTGTCAAACTTCCCTTCATTTATTGAACGACCCAACATTTATCAAACTACCCAACATCTACCAATCTACCCAACATTTATCAATCTACCCAACATCTACCAAAGTACCCTACATCTCTTGATCTACCCTACATATGTTAAAGTACCATACATCTATCAAACTACTCTACATCCATTGAACGACTCTTTATCTGTCAAACTACTGATCTCTCTCGTGGGTTGAAAAATGACGCTAACGCTAATATCAGTGTGTGAAGATATTATTGAAGCAGATATAAGATTAGTTGTCCATAACAAATTGTTAAAACTTCAATAACGAAGTGTGCAGGAAAAGCAAGCTAACGTTGTGTAACGTCATTTGACAACCTTGTTAGCAAACATCCGACATGCAGCAACACTTCGAGTCATGTTTCTGCCCACCTGAGAAATCTAAGTCCAATATTCACTCTCCTTATAGCTATGTTTTCAATGTCTACTGAATCTTGATAACTTTATAGTATTAGTGGATTACAGCTAAAGGGCTGAAGGTTAGCGCCACTAGCTGGACAACTTTGTCCTTTGGTGCTGGTCAGGTGGTGTATCGCTGGTTTATCTGAGCAGTGATGAGACAACGAGTGACGAGAGCTGTGACACTGAACCAAAATAGTTATTATTATTTTTCAATGATGGTTGATTTGTTGATTGTCGGCGACTGGCGAGCTTGTCCAGATCAGAAGGTGTTGTGGTTTGCTCCCAGTATGCAGTGGTTACCGAAAGTGTCCAACGAAGGATAACTGGGGAAACCGAGACAGAGTCATGGAGCGTTCACGGCTGCTCTGGTGTGTGAATGTGTAAAAAAGGGAAGTATTGTAAATCACTTTAAACAGTGCACTCCATTTACCATTTATCACTAAAAGCTCCTACAATGGACATCAGAACTGGACTATGGCGCGCTGGAAGAAGGTGTCCTGATCTGATGAATAACTCTTTTCTCCATTATGTGGACAGCAAAGTGCATCAGTTACCTCGGAAGAGGCGGCAGCAGGAGTAAGAAGTCGACGGAGGCACTGTAGTACTCTGGACAGTGTTCTGCTGGAAAACCGTTAGACCTGCATTCACGTGGACGCTGCTTTGCACGTGTCAATACTTTCTTTTAAATAGGAACAAAACAGCTTCAATTCCAGTTCTTTAGACGATGGGGTTAGTCCACCAAGTTTAGTTTTGTTAGACTAAAGTAGCACATAGCGTCTACCTAAACATTGCTGCACACCCCATCATTGCCTCTTCAGGCGGGATTATGCTCCCGGCTCCACTGCACACACTGTTTAGGAATGTCTGAAGGTTCTCAGTCCTCCAGGTCATGGTTACTCTGGTAGATTAATCGTAGCACCTGGACCTGCTTGAGTTCCTTGAAGACGTTCCACCTCTCATCCAAGAGGCTTCATCAGCTCTGACGGACTAGCTGGAAGTTCCAGATATTTAAATCCTGAAGGAGCCATTAACACCTGAGTTTGGGTTTCAGTTGGGGGTTTGTTGCTCCTCCCCCTCGTTATGCGAGTCGTTCCCCTGACACAATGAGGTTCGTTGGGCTCTTTTGTGGCTGGTTTCATCTTCCTAAGGAGAATTCTTAAAACTGAATTCAGTCTTGCTACGATGAATCTACGAGAACTGTTTAGGAATGGCTCGAGGAACACAACCAAGAGTTCAAGGTGTTAACAGGACTGACCTCGCAACTTCCTGAATTTTAAGGATCTGCTGCTAATGTCTTGGTGCCTGATGCTACAGAACACCTTCGGACTCCTCGACCAATCAGAGAGGAGGACCTACCCTGTATCGGGGAGCTGGATTTAATGTTGTGCCATTTGATCCACTGTTACTGTGCAGATATGAATTATAAAAGCTGCTTTTAGGTCTTCTTCAGAAACCAGTTTGATCACAGTGAACCAGTGTGCGGTGCAGCCAGACTGGGGGCACAGAAAGCCTTCACTTCAGAGCCTTATGCAAGGAAGTCAAAGCGTTTAAGTGAAACATCCCGCTGACTGGCTGATCGTTGCATAACCGGAGGCTACGCTGTAATTCCTGCTTTTTTCTGTGCAACACTTGAGCACAAATCAACTGAGCTGAAAGTGCGCTTTAAAAAAAACTGAGCAGGCTTTTCATGTATCAGACCCTCTGGCTTTCCATTCACGCTCCACAAACGAACATTATGAATCAAAATGGAGCGACGGCAAAGTGCACGCGGGGAGATGTTACTAGTTTGGTTATCGATATTAAAGCGAACAGATCCGAGCTTCGGAGGCGTTCTGACGCTGCTGCCGGGTCATGCTGTCTTTGGGATGCGCCGCCACCTGTCATGTTTCCTCAGCGGACGAGTGTGTCGGAGAGCCGATCGGTTGGCAGAAGCCGAACCATTTGCAGCTCAGTGTCAGGAAGATGAAGAGAGACGAGGCAGACGCCTGTCATCGTCCGCAATGAAGAGGTCGAGTTGACGGACTCTCGTGGTTTTTGCACAACAGTGTGAACAAACATGAGTTTATTTGGCAGGAAAAGACAGACGCAGCCGAAAATAAATCTGTGGATTGTTGACTGTTATATGCAGGGGGGTAATCCAGAGTCATGAAAGGCGTGTTATCGTTAAAAATAAATCTTAAATTATGGCATTTATTAGAACCAGAAATGGTAAAAACAGAAAGAATTATTGGATGATCATTTGTAACATGTGGCTGTCAGAAAGATTTGTCAAATCTGAGCTGAAAATTGTGAAATTTCATTAAAATCACAACATGTTGCTTATAAAAAAAACAGTATGTAGAGGCTGAACCATGGAGAGAGTTAAATGTCTATAGGATGAGGAGACAAAAACGACCACAATGAGACATAAAATGATTTAAAAGAGAAACAAAATGACAAAAAAGATGCTAAATGACACAAAATGACAAAAAAACAGAAACAAAACAACACAAAATGAAAAAAAGATACAAAACGCCAAAAAAAGAGAAATAAAATTACAAAAATGAGTCAACAAGTGACAAAAAGAGACAGGAAATGACACTAAATAACAAAAATAAGAAACAAAATAACAATAAAAGAGAAACAAAACAACAGAAAATGACAAAAAAGAAACAGAAAAAAACAACATAGGATAAAAAAAGAGATAATAAAGGACACAAAATGACCGCAATTGGTAAAAAAAAAAAAAAAAGAAGAAAAATAGAAAAATGATAATAAACTAAGTGTTTGCATTAATCAGTCTGTAATAAACAAATAATCCTGAACTCGTCCACACAGCTGATTCTCAGTGACTTGAGGTTTCAGGTTGAGCTTTAGAAAGTGTCTGATGATGTTTTTCTGTGAAACAAATAATCAAAGAAATTCCAGCTGCTGTAGGTTTGAACGACTTTTTATCCAGTTTTAACTGCATTTTAAAAAAAACGATATTTAACTGTTACTTGTTCAACATTTTACTATTAGTTTATAGTTTTTCCCTGTTGTGCTAAATTAAACATAATAATTAGTAAAAGAACAGAAAAAAGTGTTAGTTTGCATTTTAATCATAAAAACAGTCAAAGCTGTAAATAATCTCCCTGTCAACAACAAATGTGATCTTATTGTTTGTTTGACCATAAAATCACCGTGTGTTTTATTTTTGTTTTGATCCCCTTTTTCACAGTTTTAAATGTCAGCGTTTCACTTTTTCTTTTTTTTTTTCAACATATTGTTTCTGGAACCTTTTGTTGCCAGATTTCTATTATTTTTCTTTTTTTAATGGATTATTTTGACAGTGCAGTGACAGCAGAAAAAACAAACTGAGGCTCCAAACATGATTAATGAGAAAGAAAAAGAACAAGAAACTGTTTCTCTAATAATTGATTTCTGCTGAGATATCGGCTCACTGGAACATTTATTGACATGCGAGAAGTTTAGAGACAAAAATCGCTCTTTGGAGAAGCTGTTGGACGTCTGACATGTGAGACGACTGCAGACGAAGACAGAAACGTTCATCTGCAGCCGCGTGTTGTATTTAAAAGCTCGTTATATGTCTTGTGTCAAATCTGCACCTTAAATCAGCTGTTAGGTTCAGACAGGAAGCCAGAAATCTCAAAGCTAAACTGTGCTTCTGTTGTTTGTTGTTTGCAGCAACTTATTTGTCTTTGATTTCTCTGCAGAGTGAAGGAGTTTAGTTCTGTCAAGGTTTCATTCACCTTCTGCAAGGACACGAAAACGCAAACTCGTGCTTTTTGTTTTGCAACAAATCTCAGCAGAACAAGAACCAAACGCCGGGCGGCCTGCAGGTCTCTGAGCAGCCGAACAAAGGCCGCCTGGCCGCGCATGTGCCTTATTTATCCAGATAAAGACATTTGTGCCATGAATCACGCACTAATTCAGTTTTATTTGTGCTCCCCGTCCGAGGCAGCGTCTTAGCGGACCGCCGCCGCCGTGCATGTGCTCAGTCATGTGTGTGTTCATGCCTGCAGGCGCGACGCTAAGTGCTATTAGCTCTGGATATTGCAGCGGTAGCTCACAGGGGCTCGATACAATCCAACCGCGATTGTCATTTTTATCAAGAAAGGGGGCTGAATGTGTAATGTAAATCACAACAAGCTCTACGTCCCATTATCAGGCGCAGCCCTGCAGGGTCGCGCTCTGGTTAATACACTCAGTCCTGCAGCTCCTGCAGTTTTTATTCCTCCACCCTCCTCAAGGACGGCCTCGTGTTCGCCATTTCCTACCGACTGTATCTGAGCGCCGAGTCCTCTTCCTTTGACGAACGCTGAAATTATCCCCGAGTGCCTGAGTGCAGTGAATCACAGGTTAATTCCACCTTCCAGGAGTTTCCCCTCTGAGAAAATAAGTATGCACATCCTACGTTTAAATACGTGTTTTACAAATTACAGAGGAAGAACAACAACACACAGTTTCCTGCTTGTGTTTTCTCAGGTCGAGAGGGTTTCAGTCGCAGAGATTCCTGCTTTAATGTCTCAGAGATTTAAAAAAATAAAAATAAAATCAGCAGCAGCATCTTTTTCTTTCATCAGTGTCCCAGTTTTTTAAAGTCAGCGTCCTCTGAACCCAGCAGGACGGATTCTTAAAGCTCGAGTTCAGGACTTGTACCTGCAAATTCAGGTGAACCTCTGAGTTTCTTCAGCTTTAATATCTGATTTCTGTGTCGACGTTCTCACTCTGGTGCAATAGATTTATGCACCGGTGCTCTTCTTCCACTCGCATCCCTGCAGGTTCTTCTAAAACCTGCAGGATTTGGGCGGTCCGGAGATAATCTGTCTATTTTATTGTAAACAATTCTGCAGCACATGTGTGAATGTTATTATCCAGAGTGCTTCACTTTTCTAATTTTACGTATGGCATGCAGTAAAATGATGTATCAGGATTCATTTCCTGTAATAAACAAATAGAACATGTGATCAGTTGCAGACTTACAGCCGCTACCTATTTAAGACTGCTTCGTTTTGAAACCTGTTTTCAGATTTCTCTGGTCTTTGGGGGATTTTTGTGGCAGTATTTTAATGCATTTTATGTCAATGAGCAACAGAGACAGACCAGCTAGTTCGTGTAATTACTGTCACTGCCAGAAGGGGGAGACAAAAGTTCCAATAAACACTTCTTAGTCTTATTTTGAGTTCTCTTTGGATGTAAGAGACTATCTAATAAATAAGACAGGAGCTGCCAAAGTTTTCAGCCTCCAGCCCCTAAAGTACCAGCGGTGTCATGGTCTTTGGTTTTCATAAAGATCCTTTTCCTCGGTTGTCTGCAGGAGAATCGTTTTGATCACC
>NW_007579266.1:39168-40579 GCF_000690725.1 Stegastes partitus
TTTAATTTCTTTATTTTGGGGAAAATGTGGTCAGACAACTAACAGCAGAACAAAGAGGAGTCGAGTCATTCTTTATAAAAACTTTGTCTCATCTGCACAGAAGATGTTCCTGAGGTCTCTCTACTTCTACTCGTGGTTGTTCTGTTTCCATAGAGGTGCAGGACTTTATAAAATGAAGCCACAGTGAAGAAAAATGAGACAGGAGGGGAAAAAAAGCTTCCAGATCTGAATAATAATAATAATAAGTTTAACCTTTTCTTGGGTCAGAATCTGTATTTAATCTGCTGCAGCTGAAACTGTTTTGGAAAGAAGTCGACATATTTTTTTGCTTTGGTTTCACTTCTGGTGTTTCTAAGTGTTTCTGAGTTTTATTTGATTTCTTCAAACCCTCCCGTGACTTCCTCTCGACCTCGACTCTGTGAAAAGACGCCGGAGCGAGACAAAGGAAGTCGAGACCGATCATCCCCGAAGTTGCTCCTGCTTCTAATGATGCAACGAGGCGGACGAGACTCGACGCCGAGGAACAAACCGAGGCGGAACCGAGACAACAGACAAAAGCGAGAGTGAAAGAACAAAACAATTACTGTACAAGACGTCGGCGAGCGAAGGAGGCAGAGCTCAGAGAAAGCCGGCGATGGAGATGTGGAGGATATCGGCTGGTTAAAAATGCACGAGGCGTCTGATGTGCAGCTCCTCGGTTCCGACGCCCCGAAGCCGAAACGTCGTCTGCGTGAATGTTTGATTTTATATAATTTCTGAATGAGCGAGTTGAGCGGCTCCTCTGCTGACGGATCAGAACACAGCGAGTGATTCAGGTCGTTAGTCAGCCTCCAATCTGCAAGCAGCTCGTGATCTGTTCTTCTAAACAGATTTCAGATGCTGACCTGGTTCTGTTCGTACCCTGGACGTCTGAAGAAACCGTTCTTGCTGTGAAAGTGGTTTAAAAATGTCTGTTTCTTGCTTCCGTCTTTGTGTCTGTCGGCGCAGACGGACTGAAACCGAACACGGATCCAGAGCGAAGCCGAGGCGTCGGACTGATCAGTGAGGTCAGTCAGTCAGTCAGCCGGCTTGTTCTTAAAACGCCTCTGTGCCGGGTTCTGCTTCTGTTCCTTCGCTCTGTTTGTCTTCAGCTTCTGCTCTCAGAGTCGCTGGCTTTCATCGGCTCCGGGCGAACACTCTCTCTTCGCCTTGTTTTCTAAAAAGCACATTGTAGACGGCTCGGCGGTTCTGTGAGGATAAACGAGGACAAATGTAAAAACAGCACAGAACCGCCGGTCAGGAATCAGCAACAAAAAAAAAGAAAGCAGGTCTGCAGTGAACCAGAGGGGAACTCAGTCCATCAGTTATCACTGTGGTGTTGATCTGTGGACTGCAAACATCTGACTGAGGAACAATCAGGCATTTTGATTCT
>NW_007579266.1:41712-42860 GCF_000690725.1 Stegastes partitus
CCCATCACCCTGCAGCTCTGCATGCTAACATTTGGTAATGAAGCTAATGTAGCAGCAGCAATTTTGGATTTTAAATTAAACCTGCAGTGTGGAGCTTTTGTCTCCCCCTTCTGGCAGTCAGAGGAATGACACACAAACACTGTACAGCTTCCTAACAGTGCAAATCACTGAGTGTCTCTTTGTTGTGTTACCGTTAAAATGACTACCTCGATAAATAAAGTGGCTAAATTCAAATTAAACCTTCTTTTTCTTCTGGTCTTTATTTAAAACAGGTCATGAAAAATGTCAGTAATTAGTTTTTTCTTTAATGTATTATATATCAAGGTGAGACCATTCTTTATCCTTATTTAGTTTTTATTTATGTGTTTTTCGTTGTTGTGTAAATATTAAATTAATCACCGGTGAGCCTTGATCAACACGTTGAAGTGGTTAAATTCAAAATAAACCTTTTCTGCTGGTGTTTATTAAAAATGATCAACATTCATTAATAGCAACTGAAATTAAACACAGTTATATTATCCAGCTCTACATGTCCACTTTGTTTAGCTGCTGTGGGCTTTATAATAAAGAAAAAAAAGTCATATATTTTAGTATTTTAGCGCAATATTTATCATGTTAATGTGGAATTTCGGATGCAGCAAATACATAGAAATATGGATTTCTCATATTTGAACATTACTGGGAACATTTGGAATAATATAACTACATAAAATCTAGACTAGTGGTTGATTTAATGTGAAAGACTTTTTACACCTTTAATTGTATGGAACATATTTTGTAATTTAATATAATTATGTGTAAAATAAAGTGTGAACTGAATCTGCAGGACAAGAATTTAAACAACTTTTGATATTTAATCGACATTTACGGTGTAATAAATTCAGGAAATTGTCATTATATAGTTTCTCTGGTTCACATTGGTTCAGTTATGGTGTCTATGACCCGGTCTACGGCCGGTCTCTGGGTTCTGGCTGTCGGTTCTAATGCTGTGGCTTTAATTTCCACGTCCTCCCTGCCTCCCCTCCATCTGTCCGGCCTTCCTCTGCCAGTATCTGCTGCACAGCGGGCCTGCAGCCTGTTTACTGTATACAGTCCAGCACGTTTCCGGGTCCGTGAACTTGCATCAACACTCAGCAGGACTTGGACCT
>NW_007579266.1:43805-46113 GCF_000690725.1 Stegastes partitus
GTATTTAAAAGCTTGATTTATGATCTGCTGTGTCAAATCTGCATCTTTAAAAAACAGAATGGAAATATAAATACTCAGGTAAAGAACCTTGAAGCTGCGCATAAGTGTGAGTGTCCTGCGTTACCTTCCTGCAGTGTTTCTGTCGTTTGTCAGCTGCTGTAGTCGCACTGATTCACGCACTCGTGAGATGTTCTGATGAAACCCAACATCCAGAGTAATTCTGATGAAACTAACAGCAATCAGCTCGCCGCTGCTTCGCTGTGGTTCAGCGTGAGGCGGCGTTAATGTGTTCTTAAATAACTCCGTCTCTGCACCTGTAGATCAGAGTCTCCATGATACATGTGAAACTGTTAAACCTCGACTCACAGCTACAGAGCGTCGATGCTCCTCAGAGAGCAGAAAGGTTCGAGTTCTTCTGCTGAAGCTCTGCAACAGCTGGACGACACATCTGGATGTGAAGTGACCAAGAAGCTGCTGCTGCTCCTCATCCAGGTGAACAGACGCCGTTCACTTCATCGCATCTGGAAGGGAACGTTCCCACAACGTTAGCTAACGAAGGAGGAACACTCAATAAATATCTCTAAAATGTTTTATGGCCGTAATGTGATATACTAAAGATGAAACTTTTTCTTTTTTTGTTACAGGGAGCACGTAGAACGTTCCTCTGTATGACGTTTCCACAACATTCTCAACACAACAGGTCTCGACAACATCTTAAAAACATTTTCTGATTGTTGTATTGAGAACGTTCTTTTGGAAACATCTCATAGAAGAACGTTCTGTAATGTGTGACCTTAACAGAACACTGCAGACAGAACGTTCCACCTTCGTTAGTTTACCGCAGTATGGGAACATCTTCTAAAGAACGTTCTGTCGTCTGAGGTCTCAACAACATCTTAAAAACATTTTCTTATTGTTATATTGAGAATGTTCTATAACGTGTGACCTCAGCAACGTCCTCAGAACGCTGCAGACAGAACGTTCCACCTTCGTTAATCCGGTAGAGGAACATCTTCTAAAGAACGTTCTGTCATCTAAGGCCTCAATAATACCCTAAAAACGTTTTCCGTAAGCGTCGTATTGAGAACGTTCCTTCGTCATTGTCATTATTTTTTAAAAGTGCGTTAGTTCCCTCAACAAAAAGAGAAAACGTTCTACCTTGAACATACCAGAGAACAGGAACGTTACAAAAGGTTCTGGATGAAAACATCCCGAGGCCTCGATAACGTCTCGACAACACTTTCTGAGTGTTGGTTTGAGAACCGTCATCGTGGAACAAAAAAGAAAACGTCCTATTAACTCTGCAGGAACATAACCGGAGACGAAAACGTTCTTTAAACATTAGATTTGAACATTTTCTTTTACAGAGTTATTAGAACTCGTAGATAGGTTTTCCGATGTTGTGGGAACGTTCCCTGTTGACAGTAAAATGTTTCCGATGTGACATAACGAACGTTGCTGGTTCCACTTTCTCGCCTTCCTCCCGCTCCGAGTGTCCGTCGGAGATCCGTCACCGTCTGGCGGCAGAACAACGGCGCAAATAAACCGAGCCGACGTGTTTATTTGTCCTCACTTGTCAAATTAAGAGTTTTATTACGGAATAAATCGGACGTGACTCGCGGGTTATAAATTGGGCCGGGTTAGCGGCGGCGCCTCGGGTTAGCGGCGGCGCCTCGGGCCAGCGGCTTCCTGTTCGGGACGTGTCGACAGCTGCAGGCCTTCAGGCTGCAGAGGACGGCGGTTATTAAAACACAGCGGCTCTTCATTACCGCCTCCACCTTCCTCCTCTCACCCTTCGCTCCGTCCTTTTCCCTCATCCGTCTCCTTATCTATCTCCATCCCTCTTTGTTTTCCTCCCCGAACGCACACGCCAGCACGCTTCTTATTAAATTAGCAATAATGTCACCGTGCTCCCTCCCAGGAGGCCGGTGTTATTGACTTCATTATGCAAATGTAAACCAGCCCAGAGCCACGCCGCTGATGGGATGCGACGCTCTCTCCCAGCGTTTGTCGGGCGAAGCGTGCCGGCCAGGAAAAGATTTCTCGCTGTTTCGGGTAATTATGTCGACCGGCGGACTTGATGTGTGTATTAGCGTGAAATCTGCCAAATCCTGAAAGGCCGGCGGCTCGTGGTATCGGTGACGGCGCGTTAGTGAAGAACAGAGCGGGAGATAATCGGCGGTGAATGTCGCGTGTTTACGGCGAGATTATTGTTTTTTCCTTTGAAGAGTTTTTTTTGTACCTGAGTGAGAACGTTTAGCATTTAAATGTCAGCAGGAATACGAGCAGGTTGAAGGGAAGGTGATCT
>NW_007579266.1:47255-70171 GCF_000690725.1 Stegastes partitus
GTCATGACACTATTTGATTAACACAACTTTCTACGTCACCACAAGTTGCTGTATTATGTCAGAATCTGGGTTCTGGTGTCACCGGCGCCCCATAAGAACAATAATCCTGGAGTTTGTCTTGCTTTTAAGAAAAGTTCTCGCCTCCAAATTTCTCTCCACATTCTAACTTGTTCTTGCAGAACTAGGGCCTGAGTTCTGTGCTGTGTGTTCGCCCTACATTCACAGCAGTCCAGTCCAATGTTATCGCCAGCTGCTGTCTGTACCTCTAATTATAGCCGGTGCAGTGCAGGCTCCCAGGGCAAGGCTGGGGGTCAGGTTACTCCTTCCCACAGCTCCCCTCCTTCAAACTGGGCCTCGGAAAACAGCTTCTGACGGGGCTTAAAAACTCACACGGGGCTCGGCCAGATATTTATTCGCTTTATTTACTCTTCGGTTTGACCTCTGTTTGACAAGCCCGGCGCACTCAGGAGGAAATATGTTTCCCCGGGAGGACGTGCAGGAAGGTTTAAAGCACTTTATTCTCCGAGTCAAGGACGCGGCGCGAATGCGTTTCGGCGTCTCTGCAAAGTCTCGCAACTCCCATTAAAGCGCGAAACGCAATAAAAGAGATGAATATACAGGTGTGGAGGAAGCAGAGGAGATCAGAGACGTGGAAACCAGCCTCTCGGAGGAGGAAGCTCCATCATTAAAACATGATTAATGCGCTCTGAGACTTTAAGACCTTTATCTCCTCACTTTATTCCAGACTTCTGCGCCGGTTCCTGCCGTCCCTCTTTGCATTCCTGCCTTCCGCCCTCCCTCCACGCCTTCATCTCTCTATTTTGGACCCTCAGAGGGGGGCAGGGAGGCTCTCGGTGGCTCGACCCTTCCTCCCTTTCTGCTGCGTTTAACCGTTCAAACTCTCCAAACCGCCCGATTTCATAATTTCCTGGAACCTTCAGGAGCAACTTTAACAAGACCGGGGACGATAAAACCCACAACTGTTTATTGGATTTCCTTCCATTTTTCTCCTTTAGGGTATTTTTAGCCGAGCTTTTTTTTTATTTTTTTCTCTCTCTCTCTCAATCAGCCGGGGCTCGACCGAGGAGGATTTAACGAAGGAGTTACATGCTTGTTTCTATGGTAACGCAGCGTTTCCAGCGCCTTTGAAGGACCGAAGGTTATCAGCGAGCATCCAGCAAACTCTGAAGGTACTTTTAACAAAATCCATTTCGCTCCAGATGAACTTTAGAATAATGATCTGATGGCGGCGCGGCAGAACTCTCAGGGTCTCTGCTCGGTTCACACTATTATTCTCTCTCATTGTCATTTAAAGGCTCTGCTAAAGGCTGTAACTGTCAGCAACAGGAGAAAAAAACACTGTAAGCCGCTCCTGTTGATATATTAGAGGTTGCTCCGTTGGCTTTTTGAAGAATAAATCCAGTCGAATCCATTTGTGTTTTCACATTTGTTAGATTTGTAGTGATTTTGTGGGTTTGAGTTTTACTTTTACGGATCATTAACGAGCCGAGTTTTGTGTGAAATTAGATAAAAACCTAGAAATGTCCTCGTTATTAGACATTAGAGGGCACTTTATGCAGTTTGTGTTTAATTTGAAAATGACCTTAATGTGAATATTCATGTGTGTGTGGTTAGAACATGATCTGAGTTGCTCCTGATGTATTTTTCCTCACTGTTGGCTCTTTTAACCCTATTCAGGGTTCTTTTGGGTTCTTTTGGACCCCGGGCCATTTTGTTTAGGTGACAGCTATTGTTTTTTATTTTTGAAGATTTTTTTTTTTTTTATATAAGAAGAGGAACGTTTGTCGTGTATTTGGAACCAACAATCCGTCAACTTATCAGTAAATTAACTGAACATAGTATAAAAGTCTATAATGAACACCAACAACTGTTTCTTGAGGTCCAATGGACCTTCTACGTTTGGCAACATGAAAGTCCTGAACAGGGTTAAATATAAAGTCCTCCATGGAAATAGAACAAGCATGACTAGATGGTCAGTGAACTCAGAAATGTCTTCTGAGTCCACTTAGAATGGCATAAATCATTAAAAAAAAACTTGAAAAATGGTTGCTCCGTATGACTATAAGATGTTCCACCATCATGTAGAAAGATATTTCATCATCAGATGTAGAAAGATGTTCCACGATGGTGGATGCATCTCCACCAACTGGCTCCTCTTTTCACTGTTTCTGAGCCATGCTACATTAATGTATTTGATCCTGTAGGTTTTATACGAAGGTCTCGGGGGGGATTTAAGGTTTATCAAAATGAAACCATGTGAGAAGTTTACAGGGTTTAAAGTCGGTATTTGTTCGAGCTGTTTGAGTGAGAACTCAAAATCTACAGCTGGGTTTTTAAGAAAAATGGAAAAAAAATTAACTGGAATCAACCAGCAAGTATCTTGAAAAGCGTTTTATTATTATTATTATTGTTATTACAACACTGGAACAAACTGCCCCCCTACATACTGCAGATATTTCAGTATCCATGGTCGTCTCCTCTCTGCTCTGTGGAGACACACCGTCTGCAGTTCATCCCGAAAACAGCCGAAAAACTCACGACGTCTCAGTTGCGCCGCAGAATAAAGTAATTTTGACGAAATATCACAATTTCAAACTCAAACGGTTCATTTTCCAAACAGTTTTATTTCTGATAAGTTCAAGGACCGCTGGAAAAAACTGAAAATCTGACAATTCTTTAGAGTTTCTGGCTGATAATTGGTGGCATTTTTTATTTTTTTTACCTTTAAAGGAGCAGCAGTGAGATCATCAGTGTTTCCCTTCATCCACAGCACATATAACATCACTTATAAAGGCAGCAGCTTTTCTCTGAAACCAAACTTCTGTGGACTCTCTCCAGATATCAGCTGTTGCAGAATAATTTAGGTGTTTGGCAGCTAATTAGGGGACATTTTTCTGTCTAGTTTATGTCCGATTAGATGCAAACTGCACCTTGTTGCGTCTTATTAGCGCACCGGAAAATAAAGCGACTGCTTCAGTGAGCTAATGAGTAAAAGTGAGAAATTAAACCTCGTTTAAAATCACAATTTTCCCTTCATGACTAAATAAGCTGCTGCTTTTTTGGTATCTTGCAGGTGAAATGTTGAACTTTTGCTTGTTTTGCTTCATCCAAACCTCCAACATTTATTACCAGAGCGACCTCTCCGGCTCTTTCCTCCCCGTGCATCTGTTCGGTCGGCCCTTCCCAGCCTTTCTCAGCTCGTGACCCCTTAAAATGAAGCAGCTTGTGCTATTTCTAAACCCTGAGAGTTCAAAGTCTGCGGCGTTTCTGAAGAAAAAGAAGCCGTACTTTGCTTTTTCCCCTCGTCTTGCTACCATCTTGGGATCTCTCAGATGTGTCTCGGTATCCACAGGGGGTCCCGAACCTCCGGCTGGGAACAACTGCACTTTGAAGTCGGAATGATTAGTTCTCTCTCTTTTTTTTTTATTTTTCACACATTTCTTTTTTTTTTTTTTGTTCTTTGTTCCTTGGTGCCATTAAGTAATTTGTAAAACCCGAGAAGGATGATTGATGTGTAAATGGCTGCGTTCATTATCTGCTTTAACCACATGTCACATCGCAGCTGCATCGCGCTTTTATCTCCACGAATCACAGCGAGCGCGATGCGTCGTTAGCGTTTCATTGTCTGTGGCTTATTGTGGTTTCAGGAGAATTAAATCTCTGTATTTTAATTGTACTGTGCAGGAAAAAGGCAGCGTTTGTGAAGTCATACGGATCGAGCTGCAACTTTTTTTGTGTTTTTTTTTTGTTTGTGCTGGGAACAAAAAATGTCGGATTTAAAGTCTGATTTGTGGTTTTATTTTCACTTTATGTCAAAGACACAGAGTTTGTTGACCTGAAGGAGATTTAGCTGCAACAGGAAGTCAACTTTATGGAAATATTTCAAGTACAGGAGGAATAGTATGACCAGAAACAAAGTTGGTTATGACAGAACCTCTGCAGAAGCAAATAAATGCAAAACGTTTTATTTTCTGTGCATTTCGATGAACGATTAATTCTTTGCAGCTCGAGTTTCTGCCGAGTTATTTCACCCCAAATACAGATTTCTGTGCGGGTTTTAAAGGTTTTTTTTGTGGCTCTCTCAGCATTTTCTAACAAGCAGGCGACAGTTTTAAAGGTTTATTCCACTCAAAACTAGTTGCTTTTTATTGCCAGCATCTGTGGGATGAAGGAGCTAAAAAGCAAGCGGTCGCCGTGTTATCTGGTCCAAATAAACACGAGATAATGAAAACAAGGGTCCTAGAAATCTGGTCCTCACAATGCAGCACATTTTTTGGGGGAACAGTTGGTTAATGTTTCAGGATTTTGCCTTTTTTTAGTGTGTTTTTTCTGCCACACTTGATTTTTTATTCTTATTTAGTTGGAGTTTTTTCAACCTATTTTTTGAGACTTCCTCAGCATTTATCCGTCCGTGTTGATTGGCTTTCTACAACGTTCTTAGATGAACTGATTTTATAAAAGCAGCTCCTGACTGTACTCCACTGAACCCTCCAGAACCAACCAGCTGACTGTGTGAGCAGCCGATTTGTCAGAAAGTCGGAGCTTCGCTGACTCACGCTTTGGACCGAGCTGCTGTCGCCTTTCGTTGGCCGGTCAGCCGCCTGCACCCACATTGTTCTAAATCTGTGCTGCTGGTGTGGAGGAGGAGCAGCAGTTGGTTGGAGATCAGCTCACCAACAACAGGTGGACGTTAGCACGCATGAAATATCTGCACAGGGTGACTCACGGAGCGACTCCACGGTTCTGAGCCTGTTCTCCTACCTGCTGCAGATCGATTGGTCGGTCCGACCGGCCGTTGCCAAGGCTTCGGCTGATCAATGGTCAGCTTTTATATCGCGCACTCATGAAATGGCGACACACACACACACACACACACACACGCAGAGCGGCGGCCGTTGTTCAAGCAGATCGATGCCGGGCTTTCTTGAACCATTGGAGTGTGTGGCGTGGGCAGAATTATGTTAAATTGATTTTGCAGTTTGTTAGCCGAACGCGGCAACAGAAAGGTCAGACTGAGAGCAGAGGCTGAATCCAAACACATCAATTCTGCGCATAATACAGCAGCCCGGAAGATACAGAACACAATCGGACCGACGGATGGATGGATTACAGACAGCCGGCAACGTCCAGTCACACAAATGAACTTTTCTTCTGCAGTCAAACCGGGAAAATTCACGAACGAAGCAAAACTGGTGGCGCAAACACCAGTCAAAAATCAAGCTTCTCCTGATTGTGAGGGTGCTTGGTTGTCTGTCTCTAAGTGTGGCCCTGTGATAGACTGGTTACCTGTCCAGGTGAACCTGCCTTCGCCCTAGTCGGCTGGGATAGACTCCAGCCCCCCATGACCCTAGTGAGGATTAAGGTGTATAGATAATGGATGGATGGATTATATGAAAGATTTTTTGTGTGTGTGTTTTAACTGGTCTGCCCTTATATAGCACAAACATACACCTTTGGCGAAAAAGCCATTGGGGGCAGCTTTGGGTTCTTGCCCGAGGACACGTGGAGCAGCAGGGGATTGAACCGCCAACCTTGCGATCGGTGGAGCGGTGGTTTGTGCACAAGACAGGAAGACAGGAAGATGGTGTTGATCTCCAGAATCGTACCTTTACCTACTGTTCGTTAAACAGGCTGTAATACCACAATAGTATGTGTATACCTTGTTCCACTACCTTGAGGTAAAAGGCGTTCGGAGCGTCTCTGATGGATTTTTGTCTGTACGACTGGTTAAAATAATGTCTCTGGTCAGACTGAGAGCAGAGACTGAATCCAAACACATCAGTTCTGCCTGAAAGACACAAAACACAGTCAGACAGATGGATGGATAGATTACAGGTGGATGGATGGATCCGTCAAGAAGCAACAATAGGTCACGGAAATTAACGTCTCTTCTGCAGTCAAACCAGGAAAATTCACAGATGCATTGATGATCAGTAGCATTAGCATAACTGGTAGCGTACCTTTGTGAAATAGATTTTGAATCTCAATGGGACTTCCTGGTTACATAAAGGTAAATAAGACCGATAATAAGCATAAACACCAGTCCTTAAGTTGACTACTATCAACAATCAAGCTTCTCCAGCTGGGTTCTTTTTTTAAAATAACATTATTTAAAAGGATTTTTCATGTTTTAAATGGCTTATGCAGCATATACATATACCATTGGTGCTGCCATGCAAGGTGTCCGCCTGCCATCGGGAGCAACAGTGTCTGCCCGAGGACGTGTGGAGTAGCAGAGGATTGAACCAAAAACCTTGCAATCAGTGGAAAGGGGGTCAATGCACAAGACAGGAAGGCAGGAAGGTGGTGTTGATCTCCAGACTCACACCTGTAATGCAAACGTTGCTGCTGTTCTGGAAACAGGCTGTAATATGATAACAGTGTGTTTATACCTTGTTCCACCACCTCGAGCTAAAAGGCGTTTGCAGCCTCTCTCATGGATTTTTTTTCTGCACGATTGAGGGAAAATGTCTCAGAATCAAAATGTTAGCTTCACCTGACAGCAGTTCATCTACACATTTTATTTCCTCCTTCTGAACCGGAGATTGTCGACCAATGAGAACGTGTTTAGATTCGAGCACATTAACCAGCCAATCAACCTGCAGCCTTATAAATGACTAGAATCTAATTCCATGTGTCCCACATTGAGAGGAGGCAGGTAAAATCTTGTCTGCATTCGGTTTTTTAAAACTGCAAACCTATTGTCGGCTCATTTTTCCTTCTTTACCAGGTTAAAGTGTGACATGTGTTCTTGCCTTCCTGCTCCTCGTCGTCGCTGCATTAGCTTTTTAACAGCGTCGTGCAGTCGAGCTCACCTTCCAGGCTGGATAATAGGATGTAATGATGCCAGTTTACTCAAGTGATTGAGTTTAACTCCCCCGGCAGAAATGTTAGCAGCGACGTGGGCTGAATCCCGCCTCCAGGTGTGGATGTGATATAACGAGGGGACGGCGGCGACGGCGGCGTTGTCACGGCGCCGCATTCGCTTTACATTAATTGGCAGAGTTTTCTCAACGAGAGGCGTCGTAATGAATCACGGACTCAGGCGTCGTCGGGAGTTTATTTAAAGCGAAGGATGCGTTTCTTCCAAATGAGTCCTTAATTCACATCTGCAGTCTGGTTACAGCTTCGTATCTGAACACAAACACGGAGACTTAATCACGTTACTGGATGAAACTTTCCTCGCAGAAGTAATTTGTCTTATTTCTGAGAGGGAACATGATATCCTCGGTGCCATCTCGTTGTACTTTCTGCACGTATTCCTCCGACCGGGGCCTCGGTGAGATCAGTACGTTTGCAATAATTGTATTTTAATGCAGAGATCTTCCACCAGGATCAGATGCAGCAGAGCCGCCGTTTTATCTGTGATCGTCCAAACCAGAAACAAAGTCCACGGCTGCTTGCTTCCCATAGATTTCTTACAGATATCGGCACCTTGAATGTTGAGGTCAGCAACACTAGTGTTCTGGAAAAAGCACCGCTTCAGCAACAAATGAGATCCATAACGGTTATCGGACGACGCGAACAAAAAAATGTGCCGCTATCGGAGGGAAAGGGCAAAGCGCCGGGCCTGATTTTACACACTGCAGTTTGTTTTATTTTTTATTGTTGCTGCTGTTGTGTTGTTTTTTCTGGTGTAGAAGTTTCCCAGAGGTTTTGTACCAAAGGGATCAATAAAGTTTTATTTTAATTCTATTCTAATTCTAATTATCCTCAGACTGTGAACATGAGAGTCACCTCGTGGAAACGGTTGTTCTGTTCTTACATGTGGGCTGTAGGGAGGAGGTCTGGGTGGAGGTCTGGGTGGATGGTGGGCGTACAGTGCACCGTATGGTGGTGTTAAATCCTCCAGGCTTCATCAGAGCAGCTCAATAATGTGCATCTAAAGATTTAAATGTTTGCATTTTAACCCCTTTCACACACATTTCTGTTCATCTGACATACATACATGATGCATAAAATCCAATAAAACCTCCTTCTTGTTAATTTGCTCTACGATTTGGCACATGTTCATAAAAATACAACTTTACTGCCAGTAAAACAAAGTCTGTCAGATTAATGAGCCTAACAGGAGCTGAAGGTTGGTTTGTGTTGCTCCCAGCTGTTTAGGATTATTTCCTCTGAGTTTATGATCCAAACAGCTTCACACATTCACACAAAACCTCATCAATTAGTTCTAATTAAAAATCAAATGACCTCTGACACGGAGAACAGGTGAAACAGGTGAGTCCCAGTTTATCAGCTGCAGGTAAATCAGTTGTTGCGTCGTCCTCAGTCATAAACAAACTGGGCTGTTAGTCAGTTTATTTGTGTATTATTCTGTATTATACATCATTGAATTTCCCTTCTGGGATAAATAAAGTATTTTTCATATCATTTCATTTCATCATCTGTCCAAACGTTTCTGACTGAAGCTGTGAGGAACGTTAACGTGACCTGTTCAGATTTACCAGGTCGGTAAACAGCTGAGATGAAAACCAGCAGCAACTCCTCAGAAACTCTGATTATTAATATATATTTGTAATCTTTTAGAATCCACTGATCAAAATAATCAAAACACTTTTTCATTAGAATTATTCTGAGTCGTGAGCGTTGTTGTGTTCAGTTCATCGCTCAAAGTCTGAAAACTTTACTCAGCAAATAAACAACAAAGAAAATGTTTCCTCCACAGTGTTGTTGATTATATTTATTCTCATTAGTGTTTCGGGGTCACAAAAGTGGCACAATGAGGCTTTTTGCTGATTCTCAGGTAGATTTGTTTACACCAGTGACTCTACACAGTAAAAGGCCCGTAGATGCCTTCATGTCGGGTCGAAAGATCTGGTTTGTGGTGAATTTCATGGTTCTGACATGAAGCACGTCTCAGATATCGTTATTCAAAAGAGACGTATGAGGACGTGTTTGAACGACGTAGCTGAGGTGGAGTTTCATCCTCCTGCCAAACAAGCACATTAACAGGAACTAGAAGTTGTCGCCTTCAAAATAAAGTCTAGCAAAGGCATTCTGGAGTAACAGTTGTTCTATTTGGCAAAACCAAACGGATGAAAATTCAACTGAAAGGAAGAACAGTGGTGGTTTCAACATGCTGTGAGCTGCAAGTCATGAAAGACTTTTTCTGTGTTTCATCAGACTGCTTGATTTCCTTCATTGTGACCAACAATTTAAGAAAAAATCCCCCCAAAAATGGTGACAACGGTGGAATATCAAAAACTGTAAAAACCTGTAAAAATAACAGCAAATATCTGTGAATTAAAGCCGTTATTAGCTGATTTAATACAGTTCAACGATGTAATGTTACAGTCCTGCATCGTAAAAATACAGAATTTTGATGTTATTTTGAGTTTTTCCTGTTTTTCTACATGTAAATTAATACTTTTTGCTCTGTGATCACAGCAGATGTTATCTGTAATTTAACAAAACATGGAAAATCTGTAGAATAGCAGTCTTTCAAACAACAACATATATTTGGAAAATAATTATATTTTTAAGTGACTTAAATACAATTAAAAAAAACTGTCATTTCAGTGTGTTTATAGGTAACATGCAATTAATTTTTTCTCTGTGAATTTACAAACAAGTAAAATCAGTAAAATAACAAAAAAAGTTTGAAAAAATTACGTTTCAAAACGGTTTAAAACCTATACAACAAAACAACTTGCTAATGCTTGTACCATTTTAAAACATGTCAGGTGACATTAGAAATACAGTTTTATCCTCATGTTGACATTAAAAAAAAACACAATTTGTGCAACATTTATTAAAAAACACACAAAAGCTTTTGTGTATTTATATATATATATATATATTTTAGCACTGATTAAAGAAAAAACATAATTTTTGCAGCACCTGTTTTAAAACATTTTGCTTCGTCCATATGTAACCTTATCGTCTCTCTTCCTGTCCTCAGCTCTCTCCACCAATGAGCAGCCAGACCAACGGCGGGGAGGCGGTCCCCGCGTCTCGGTCCAATCAGAGGTCGTTTCTGGATGACATCATCCTGACCTTCAGCTCCCCGATGGCCTGGCTGCTGGTGGTGGCTCTGGTCATCACCTGGTCGGGAGTCGCCATCGTCCTGTTCGACCTGCTCGACTATAAAACTCTGGCAGGTAAACATCATCCAGCTGCTCTACTTTCATCTTTTTATAGAAGTTAATGCTCATGAAACTCGTCATTTTTACCTTCAACGAATATTATAATTCATCTAAATGTGATTATAATGTGTTTACGACACTGACCCACATCTCAGCCACACGTCCATGCTCATGTTTCCAACAACCCACCAGACATTTTTGAAGCAAACTTCAAAAGTGATCTCATTACATTTGTCGTTTTCAACAGCGTCCGAGTGTCAAGACGCCGGAAACGCAGTTTTATTCTCAGCACACGTTGATAATATCTGCTGCGTTTCCAGCTCACTTGACAGACGGATGCTTTGGAAACGACGGTTCACACGTTAAAATCAGTGTACTACGTCCCTCTAACGGGACCTGTACACCGGCAGAACGGATTCAAAGGACATTTACTGGTGTTGATGCGTACACAGATTAAAGCCACAGGGGGTCGATGACGACGCTGAGTCATGAAATGAGGCGTTTAAGGGCTGAAATGTCCAAAAAAATTAAAAAGAAATACAAAAATACTGCCATAAAACTGTTGTATATGAATATTATTTTACAGTTTCTGACCAACATCAGTCTGAAGCTTCACTAAACAAACATTATTTAATTTTCAGGTTTGTTTACATGAAGCCGCTGAAGATTTTAATGAAAACTAAACTGTAACTCACCTAATGATTAATTATTCTCAATATAATAAGTTTTTATTTCCCTCCACAGCCTGAGTTAACGAGTAGCTATTTATTGTGCCGTGTTAGATCAAAGAAACAAATAAAGACCTTTATATTAAGGGTTGATTTTGTGAAACAATATTCATATAATCGATGCTATATAGTGGATTATTTTAAAATTATTATTATAATTATCACAGCCTTGAATATACCAGTGATTAGAAACAACATTGTGCCATGTGATTAAAAAATAAACAGCAAAAAAAAGTTTTTGGTAAAACTGTTCTACAAACAAACAAACAAACAAACAAACAAACAAACAAACAAATAAATAAATAAAACATTCTTAAAGCAATGTTTAAAAAAAAAAAAAAAGAAAAAGAAAAAGATTTCATACCAGGACAAAATTGTGCATGTCAAAAAAAAAAAAATGCAATAAAGCCTTTATATATTAAGAAATATTCAGTTTGAGCTGATCAATATTAAACACAAATAATAATAATTATTTCCATATAATCAGTGCTATAAGTGGATATATGTCAATGAGGAGCAACAGCATTGATTCTAATGAAGTATTATTATTATTATTATTATTATTATTATTATCATTATTGTTTTAAATCAACACTTTAGAACTTAAGGACAAAACAACTCTCTGTAAATGACAGAACAGAGCATTAGACTGAATACCTTCCATGTAAACAGTGTTTTATGATCGTGCCAGTGTGGGATTTGTCCGTCTGCTCCGTTATTATCTTTAATTCAGTGTTGATGCTCGTTTCTAATCACCTGGTTTGCATCAGCGGCCTCCACAGCAGCTCCTTTGTTGTCTCCCGCTTCTAATCTTGTTATCTCCGTTTCTCCACTTAATTGTCTCGAGTGATCACATTTTGTTTCCTGTGATCCCGCTTTAATTACTTCGCCGTCGCCAGATAACGGAGGAGCGAGTTTCCCCGAGATCGCGGCGACGTTATTGATTAATTAAGAGCCAAAGGCGGCGCTGGAGATCCGTCCTTCAAACGCCGTCTGTTCTACTGAAGACTGTTCGGAGGTTCTGTGATCAGGACGAAGAACCCGTTAGTTCACATCGACACGCAACGAGACGAGTTGATTCATACCCGTTAAATCTCCAAAATGTGGAAAAATCAGAGGCCGAAGAAGTTCTACAGGTTCTACGAAAGTAAAGGGAACACTGGCACCATGTAGAACCACTGAGTACAAGAATAAGGTTATGTTCTATGATCACAAAGGAGGAACGTTCTCAAACCAGCATCGATGTTAACGAGGCCTCAGATGACAGATCAGCAACGTTCTTTAAATTTTGATGTATGAAAGGTGGAACATTTTTGTCTTTGTGTTGAGGGAACATTTATAGAACGTTCTTCTGTCAGACGTTTCCACAGCGACAACAGAAGAAGGACGTTCTCAATACAACATTCACAGACGTTCCTGTACTGCGATATATATCAACAAAGGGGGAACGTTCTGGCTGAAATGTTCTGAGGATGTTTTGTGGATGCTGTTGTTGAGGGAACACATTGTAGAATCTGTAACACGTTCCCTCAACGTTCAAACGAAGGAAGAGCGTTCTCAGTGCAGCGTTCAGTTTTGAGAACACTGGAGCATTGGAGCTAAACATCTTTAGCAAGTATGGAACGTTCCCACAACATTGGACAATCTACAAGTTCTAAGATTTTTCTTTTTTTTTTTTTTTTTTTAAGAAAATGTTTTCATCAAATGTTGAAAGAACATTTAAGGTACAAATGTTCTACGATAACAAATGAGGAACATCCTCAAAGCTACGTTCCAAATATGTTTTCCGCATGTTACGGAGGCCTCATAAAATGTTCCTGTCATGAGATATATTTATAACAAAATGTTCTTGCTGCAATGTTCTGAGGATGTCTGGGGAAGTTCTTGAGGGAACACCTCACAGAGCACAAAACGTTCTCTAAGTGTTCCATGAAAAAAAAAAAAAAAAGCAAGAAGGTTCTCAAACCAACATTCAAGAAGTGTTTTCCAGATGTCATCAGGGTCTAAGATCACAGAATGTTTTTCTATAGAATGTTTCTGTAATGTGACATATAAAAGATTTTTGTTTAGAGAACCCACATGAGAACGTTCTTCTATAAGATGTTTCCACAAAGAGGAACAACACAGGACGGACGTTCTGAATGCAACCTTAAAGACATTTGTTTAATCAGTACGTACTGGTCAGGTCGGGTGTTTCCAATAAGATTTCATCCGTAAATAGGATTTATTTAGATTTCTGTTCCTATGTTCCCGACATGTAGTGACAAACTGCTCCTTTAGAGAACCTCTAGAACCCATTAACCTTCATCATCAGCCCACAGTGGATGAACTTCAGTGAATAAACCTCAAAGGTCAAACTTCTCCTGCACACAAAAGGAAGTGAGTCCCAGTGTGGGTTCAGCTAATTCACTGCCGTAATGACCTTTCTATCCGTTCTGCTTGCATCATCACTTCTCCACCACATTCTCCACCACCACGTTCTCCACCACCACGTTCTCCACCACCACGTTCTCCTGCACCATCACCATGTATGTGATAGTCTCTCATCTCTAACTCCTCTATTCTCCATCCTCACGCCGCCCATCACCTGCCATCCCATCCAAAGACTACACGTCATACTGTGACGACCCCGTGTGTTTATCTCACGGTAAACAGAACCACCTCCACAGCAGAACCACAGTTTGGACGCACTGCTTGGTCGTGGAACGCTGCATGCGACAGTCTAACCTGTGATCTGTTTCAAGGGTAAATCAGCACTAAAGCAGAACAAAACCACCGGCCGAGAGACAGCAAACGTCTTTCTTCTGCCCTGAAAGGTTCATTTACTTCAGGTTCTTAGATGTTCCTCAGATTTCTGCAGCATGAAGGTTCCGGTTCTGCAGGACTGATGGATTCAGTGTTGATTTACCTTTGTAGCATCAGCAGGCAGGCAGGCGGGGAACGGGGGAACGTTCCCACAACGCTGGATAACGCTACCTGCATGTTCTAATAATGTTTTTGAAGAAAATGTTTTAATCACATGTTCAACAGAAAGCAGACAATGTTCCACGATAACAACGGAGGAACGTTCTCAAACCAACAGATGTTACTGAAGCCTCAAAGGATTTTTATAAAAAAGTTCCCGTAATGTGATATAATAACAAAACTGGAACATTCTAGATGTAATGTTGTGAGGTCGTTCTTGAGGAAACATATCACAGAACGTTATTCTATCACGATGTTCCATGATAACAAAGACGGAACGTTCTCCAACTGACAGTCAACAAATGTTTTCCAGATGTTGTTGAGGCCTCGGGTCACATTTCTGAGGATGTTTTAGAGATGTTCTTGAGGAACACATTAGAGAATGTTCTTCTGCAAAACATTCTCACAATGTTTTATGTTAACAAAGGAAAAAACCGTTCTCCAAACAACGTTCCAAAAATGTTTAGGAGACCCCACATGACAGAGCATTTTTTGTAGGATGTTCCTGTACTGTGACATATAAGGAAATGTTCTCATCAAACGTCTAAGAACATTTTAGGAACGTCATCTCAACACCGAATAGGTTCCATGATAGCAAAAGAAAATGTTCTCAGTGCAACATTCAGCAAATGTTTTCAAGATGTTGTTTAGACCTCAGGTGACAGAACGTTCTTTATTAGATGTTCCTGCGCTGCGATGTATTAACAAAGGGGGAATGTTTTGCTGCAGTGATCTGAGAATGTTTTGGGGATGTTCTTTAGAGAACACTTTGAAGAACATTCTCCTATAAAACGAAGCCTCAGATGACAGAATATAAATAGTTTTTGTGTTTTGACGCATT
This sequence comes from Stegastes partitus, assembly GCF_000690725.1. Classification (NCBI taxonomy): domain Eukaryota; kingdom Metazoa; phylum Chordata; class Actinopteri; family Pomacentridae; genus Stegastes; species Stegastes partitus. The sequence continues at coordinate 61,901 of NW_007579266.1, forward strand.
AAAATTTGAGGCTGTTTTTTAAACGACAATATCTCAGAAACTGTTAAAGATAAAAACATGAAATCTTCACGGTTATTTTTCACCAAATCATCGATTCAGAATCTGTAATATTGGACAAATAGATTAAACATTCTCAGATTATGGATAAGTTGAAATGTTTAAAAAACAAAAAGGAAAACATCATGAAAAGTCCACATTTTAACACTTTTAAACTATAATTTTAAAAAATAATTTATTGTCAAATTACAGATTTTTCCACTTTTGTAAAATTACAAATAATAAATGATGAAATGACAGGAAAAGAAAAGAATGTACGTGTAATTTGTTAGGTGTTTTAGTGCTTTATGCAATTTTATATGTTTAACGTATCATAAATATTCTTATTTCTTCATAATATTTCTTTAATATGTCTGTATTTTTTAGCTTTTATTCATTTTAAAGGAAGAAAAGATACCACAGAGTTTGTTTAAATGTGACTCCAACAAATCAGCAGTTTATGATAAATGGAATAATATGTGCAGTTTAGCAGATTTATTCTCTTATGACAAATACATCCCATAAAGTCCCTGAATCAGACTTTATTCTTTATTTCATGCAGACGAGTCCAGAAAGTTGCACATCTTCTTATCCGGGCCTCGTAAACGTCGAGCTCAAAGAGCCGCCGTCCTCTGGAACTTCTCTGTTATCTTCCATTTCCTGGAGCAAATATTTGCAGGAGACAAAAAGCCGAACTGCATTTTTAATCACAAAGCTTCTTCTCTCGCAGCACGACGTCTCAAAACGGACCCGAGCCTGAACGTGGAACAGCAGGGGACGGGTTGTTTTTTTTGGACATTAAAGAAGAAAATTCAATTCTCACTGCTGCAGCAGAACAAAGACAGTTTTCTTTTTTCATATTACTCATGTTATGGGAACATAAAGCAATATAATTCATTAAATTTCAGCGTGGTTCGAGGTGAGACGAGGACGCGGCAGGAAACCAACCAATGTTCTCTGAGAAGATGGAAACACAACGAGGCAGATATAGAAACACAGATACAGAAAAATACAGTAATTCAGAGGAGATTAAAGCCGAGAGAATAAAACGCAGCAGGACGGAGAACACGCAGAGAACAAAAAACCCGCTCTGGCGGAAATAAACTCGTCCTTAATGCAAGTTATTATTCTTCAAAAAGGGGAAAACGCGGCGACAGAAGCAGATTCAGTGTTTGTTTGAATGTTAAAACTGCCTCGATACGAGTCACAGAGAAGGAAACCTGGGCATCTTTTAGCTTCTCTGCGTCTCTTTAAACCTTTTCTTCTCGTTTCTGCAGCTCAGTTTGTGTTTTTCATCATGTTTTGTCGTTCAGCATCACCTGAACTACAAAAACAAAGAACACGAAAGCAGGACGCCGATGAGGGAAAAGAGATTAAAAGAGGGAAACAATGCGGTTAGCGCTTTAGCAATGAACGTGCTAATCTGTGTGTTCCTCAGAGGGAAACGCCTGCAGTGGATTAAACACCGTCTGCAGCTTTGGGACGGTTTTCTGTCGTCGCAAAACTCTCCTGCAGTTTGGTGCAACGTGAAGCTAAAGTAGCACAAGTTAGCTCAGATTTAGAGGATAAAAAAAAGTGAACATCTGGAGCTGAAGGTCCACCTGAAAGCATCAGGTTCCTTCAGCTCCACCGTCTCTGGTTCATAAACTCTGGATATTTAAATTGGTATCTGTGAAATTTTAGCTTCATTTCATAAATACTTTCCAATACTTTTTAAAAAGCTGCGATATTTATAAAAAAATTCAAGCTGCCATGAAACGTCCCATGAATTTAAACTGACTGTCTGAGATGTGAAACTGTCAAGCAAAGTGAAAGAAAAGGTGTTCTGTGTCTTTTGTTCTGTGTCTTTTGTTCTGTGTCTTTTGTTCTGTGTTTATTTGGACCAGCGTTGGTGCTGAAACCTTCGAATCCCTTCACTCGGCTTCACACTCGTACGTGTTCGTCCATTAATCGGTGTTTGTTGGAGGTCGGAGGTCAAAGTGTCCCACTGAGGAGGTTCTCCTGATGAATTAAAGAACTCCACAGACCCAGACGGAGGTTAAAGCACAGAGCGGCCGGAGCTGTTCTCTGGTCTGCCAGGTTCCATAAACAAAACACTGGCAGGGAACGTTCACGGAACGTTACCCACAAGTCGAAGAAAACGTCTCGATCAAATGTTTACAGGATGTTTTTGTTTCCAATAACGTTCCTATAATATTAATATAATGTTTTAATGTCAGAGGATGTTGTCAGGAACACAAACGAAGAACAAACCAACATTCAAAAAATGTTTTCCGGATGTTATTGAGGTCTGAGATACCAGAACGTTGTTTCCACAGAATGTTTTTATAACGTTCCTGTAACGGGATGTCTTTTTGTTGAGGGAACACTTTATAGAACGTTCTTCTATAAGACGTTTCCACCATGAAAACAAAGGACGGATGTTCTCAGTACGACACGAGAAAAAAATGCTTTCAAGATGTTATCGAGGCCTCAGATGGCAGAACATTCAAACGTTAAAAGAATGTTTTACGGGAAAATGTAATTTGTGTTGACGATGTTCAACACAGATTATGTTCCGTGACGATAAAGGAGGAACATTCTCAAAAATCTTGGTGTTACCAAGACCGCAGATGGCAGAACGTTCTTTAGAAAAAGTTCTTGTTCTAACAAGTTCTAATAGTTTTCAAATGTTAAAAGAATGTTTTAGGGAAATATGATTTGTTTTGTTGATGTCAAAAACAGATGATGTTCCGTGATGACAACGGAGGAACGTTCTCAAAAATCATGTTACCGAGACCTGATGCGACAGAACGTTCTGCATGTTACAACAAAGGTGGAACATTCTGGCTGCAGTGTTCTAAGGATGTTTTTGGGATGTTGTTTGGAGAACGCATTATAGAATGTATAAAACGTTCCCACCACGCTACCACGATAACAGATGAGGAATGTTTTTCTTGACTTGAGAACAGTCTAACAACGTTGTCACCAAACACTGTTAGAACGTCTTTGGTTATTCCAGATTTCCAGACAACATTTTGGGAACTAGAAGCAAATGTCCCGCTTAAAACATTAGTAGAACTTTCTTAGAACATTTACAGGAACAGAAAAGTTGGGTTTTGTTGTTGTTTTCTGACAAGCCGCTGCTTCCAACGTGTTTGTCGGTGAATGTTTTGGTTAAAGCTGCATTTTTAAAGCCTGGAATGAATAAAGTTTGTAGTGACGCTGCTTCGTGTTCACAGACGATGTCAGAGGAGGGAAACCAGGTAAAAACCTCTCCATTCTGATTTAAATGCTGCTTGTTGCTGTTTGTTGCTGTGATCTGCATCGTGTTCGGTATTAAAACTGTGTGTTTTCCTTTGTTTTTATCACATTTGCTGCGTTAAAGCCATAAATCTAACCCTGAATGTGAGTGAGGACATAAAACATGCAGTGAGATGAGCTGAAGGCTGCTGACGTTGGTTGTTCTCCTGGTTCTCTCGTCGTTTGCCTTTTTGTTCGTCTCTCAGCGTCGTCGAATCACGTTTTCATTTTTGTTTTTCTCCTTTCAGGTCTTCCTCCTCCGGCTGCCATCGCCAAGAGAGGCCTGAAGGCCAGAGGCAAGCACAACCGTCGTCTTTGTCGCATTTATTACAGCATTTAGCGCTGCAGTCGCTTGTAAACTCAGCGAGACCTGCAGGGAGATAACGAAGCTCTGTAACGGCTGCATGGTGTGACGAAGATCTAACACCTACACGTGTGCTTCACATACAAACAGAACATGAGTCTGTATAAATAATGATGGCAGGAACCTCATTTAAACACACAGTCTACAAATATCCTCTAAAACTACTGAAGGGGAGATAAATACGTGGATTTTACTGATTTGTTTTGGTGCATTTAAATGATGAAAAGTCCTGATGGTGTAGTTTTGGATGCATTGGATAACTTTGTTTCCAAGTTGTTCAAGAAAATGTTCATGACCAATAATGTTCCTCAAAAGTTATTATAATGTTTTGATGTCAGCATTCAGAGGATGCTTCAGGAACACAGACATTCAAAAAAGGCCTCAGATGACTTGATATAAAATTGTTTTAAACACTTTTAACCGTGTTAACGAAGGTGGAACAACCAGCCTCCGATGTTTTGGGGACGTTCTGGTTCCACTTTGGGGTAACGTGACGTTCTTTTCCTCTTTTCACGCTAAGTTTTGATCAAAAAGCGACTAGAAGGTTCTCCGTGCACAACCTCCCAGCTAGCATCCACTGTAGCCGGCATGTGAGACGTTTAGGGAACATCTGTAAATCGTAGCGTCCTGTTCAGCCAGTGAGAAGTTCTGGTGAAGTTTAATTGAACCTCTAGAAGAAGCTCTGAGCTCAGGGTGAGACTATGTTAAGTCTCACTCTGAGGCAAAGCGGTGAGTAGCGTAGCACAGCATGGACGTGAAGGCAGCGATCTGATTAGCCAGATTATTGTTGCCCTCCTATAATCAATTATCTACATATTGATTTGAGTTATTCTGATCATCATTTTGGCCCTGAATGTGCAGCTCTGCTTCCCAGAGATCCAAGTCAGTTCTTACGATTCAATTCAAAACTCGACGATTCGGCGTGAACACACTTTGCTGCGTTCAATGTGCCTCGGAAATGACATGTCTGGACACAACCTGCACAAAGTAGAGAAAATAACACGACTGCCTCCTCGTTTGTTGTCACTGTCGGCGATGCAAAGCTGAAATATTCACATTTTAGCATCGTGTTTAACGTTTAGTCACAGCTTTAGCTTCAGTGAGTTTTAGTGACGATGCCTTTGTGGGTTTTTTTAGTTTGTAGTTTTGTTTTTTGGGTTCATAATCAAAGCTCTTCTCCTTTCGTTGCGTTCGTCGCTCTTCATTGGTTTCACCTGCGTCTGCTTTTTTGCCGTCGGCCGTCCGGTATAAATCTCCCCCTCGTTTCTTTCTGTTCACCTTCCTTTCAATGAATTTGTTCCATTTGTCGACATTTGTTCCTGAGCTCTTTATCTGCCTTCGGTTCGCTGACAAGAAAAGGTGTGTTTGGATCGAAGGTCGCCTCATCTGAAGTTCAGTCCTTCAGTCGAAACATTTAAGCTAAAGTCAAACAGAAGGAAGATAAACTGATCCTTAAAGCGGAAATTTACTGATAAAAAGATAAAAACCAAGACACTTAATACAAAAACAGAATAAAGACGTTTCGATATGTTAAACGTTAGATGTGTGATGTGGGAGTCGAGGTGTTTTGTTTTACTTTTGCTCTCAGTTGCAGCCAAATGCAGACTTACATGCTTTCATTTTCATATAATTCTAATATTTTATTATTTATTTGGCTTAACGAACATTTATTTAAATCAAAGTCTGTGTTTTTGTTCATGCAGCGTCACATAAATTATACGTTACATCAGAAATCCCAAAGCAAAGCTTCTGCTCTCTGAGGATTGCGTCAAACTTTTACTGTATTTCATCGTAGGTGGGATTCGTCCAATCAGATCGAGCCCCGCCGTGGTCCCCGCTGACATCGCGGCGGAGGAGAGCGCCGATTGGCTGGAGATGATGTGGAGCTTTGCAGCCAGCCTGGTGGCTCCTGAGGAGGAGGAGGAGGAAGGTATTCAGCAGCTAACCGAAACGCTCACATGTAAGAGAACCATCAGCTCACACTCATCAGCCATCCGCCCATTAACCGCCAGTAACGACTAACGTTCCCCGTCGACGCCGTTAACGCTCGCCGACTAACGGAACCATGAAGATCCATTTAAACACCAGACACTGGGAGGACGAGCATAAACGTTGCAGAAGAACTGTTCCGGAAACGTTCCCACAACATCGTCACCTAAACAGTTCTAGTAGTTAGTCTAAAGATGTTTCATTCAAATGATAAAAGAACATTTTCAGAAAAACTTTGACAACAAAGGAAGGATGTTCTCAATCCAGCTGAGAGGTCGGATTAAAGAACGTTCTTTAGATGACATTCATGTACTGCGGGGGAACATTCCCACAACATTGAAAACATTCAACAAAAAAAATTTTTTTTTAAATGTTCCTGTACTGTGACATATGAACAAAGGCGGAACATTCTGCTTGCAACGTTTTCTGGGATGTTGTTGAGGGAACCCATAATAGAATGTTCTTCTGCTAAACATTTTCACGATGCTCCATCATGACAAAATGAAAAAAGAACGTTCTCATACCAACGTTCAACCACCAACATTAACGTTCCTGTAATGTGATCTGATAACAGTGGTAAAACGTTCTGATTGCAATGTTCTGAAGATGTTGTTGAGGAACATATAACTGAATGTTCTTGTCACAGACATTGTCACAGTGTTCCTCATACAACATTTAATAAATGTTTTCAAGATGTTGTCAGAACTTCCTTAGAAGACGTTCCTGTGGTGTGATATATTAAAGGCAGAATGTTAAGCTTTTTTGTTGAAGGAACACATCATAGAACGTTCTTCAATAGGATGTTTCCACAATGACAACGAAGGAAAGATGTTCTCCATACAGTTGAGATTTCAGATTATAGAACGTTCTTTTGAAGACGTTCCTGTAATTTGACATAGTAAATGTGGAATGTTTTGTCTTTTTGTTGAGGGAACACATAATAGAACGTTCTAGTAGAAAATGTTTCTACGATGACAACAAGGGAAGGATGTTCTCAATACATTTTCAAGATGTTATCTAGATTTCAGAAAGAACTTTCTTTAGAAGACGTTCCAGTAATTTGATATGATAACAAAGGTGGAACATTCCGCCTGCAGTGTTCTAAGGATGTTCTGAGGATGCAGTTGAGGGAACATGTTATAGACTCTACAGCACGTTCCAACAACGTTCCACAATGTTCCATTTTTAACGAAGGAAGGTGCTTCTCAGTGCAACGGTCCAATAGTGGAATCAGCAAACATTTTTACAACATCTTTGGCTGTTCTACATTTAAGAAGAACATTCCGGGAACTAAAAGAAAACGTCTAGCTGAAAACATTAGTAGAACTTTCTCAGAACATTTTTTGGAACAGTTCTAGCTGGGTAACAGTTAGAAGATGTTCTAACTCAGACCGACGGCGAGTAAAGATGTCTGTGTACGATGAACATGAAGGAACATTTTAAGAACATGTTGAAGGCCAAAGAACCGGCAGACGGAGGGAAAAAGAACTTGTTTGGAATCTGTCGTTTATCATGTAATAATATATTTATATCAATTGATGAACTCTCCCGTTTGTATTTCAGCTTTTCACTCAGAGGAACTTTGAAGGAACCGAGAACGTTGAAGTTGTGGAACAGAAGAAGAAGAAGGAGAAGCAGAGAAGCAGAAGGATGTTGTAAATTATGTCCCCCTCGTGTTATTTTCTGTCTGTTGTTAACTTGGTGAATTAAAAACTCTCCAAACTCAGACTTTGGTTCCTTTTCTTCTGCCGGGCGACAGATTATTTTACATCCCGTCAGAGTCGCTTTAATTTGCATTTTTAGTGTGTTGGAGCCACAAAGAGTCAGAAATCAAACCGCTGCTCTCCATGCTGATGTAATTATTGTATTGTCTGGGTCCTTGTAGCTGATTTTTCTTTGACAAAAGCGAGTGGGAGGAAGAGAAGCGGCTTTCTGTACTTGTGCTTATGTTATATAAGGTTGTGTCTGTGTGTTTTTTTTAAAGTGGATTAAAATTCAAGCAGCGGTTTGCGAATCGCAGCTCAACAACCAACACGATGGACGCGTTATGAAACTCCACCAACAAAGCGTCAGCTGGTTCTCCACAATCTGAATAAAAATGACCGACTGGAGACTTTTCTGTCGTAGAAGCCGACGTTCAAATCAAACCGGACCGCTTCCATTCCCCTCCTGTGTTTCCATTTACCTGCTCGGCGGGTGTTGGAGTCGAGGACGTGGAGCGGGTTTACGAGGGAACAGCGGCGACCTGCAGGCTGGAAGATGAGCGGCGCCGCCGGGGGAGGACGGAGACGATAAGGACCCGGTTCCCCGCGGCGACGCCAAACGAGGAGCTGGAGCGCGAGACGACGGAGGGAGTCGGAGGAGAGTTCTCAGTTGATCCGGAGATAAGGAGGAGACGGAGGAGTTAAAACAGGAAGCTTCACACAACCAGAGCAAAACCAGTGAAAGGAAATGAAAACTTCCAGTTAAGGGCGCAACTTTTAAGCAGTTTCCCAACAATCAGTAATTAATTAATTAAAACGGCTGAAATGAGCGAATCAGCTGTTTTTAACGACTGATGCTTCATGTTGGCAGAAAAATCAGCTCAGTTACATCAGAAC
>NW_007579266.1:71125-72568 GCF_000690725.1 Stegastes partitus
TCCTTTGTCTGACGGCAATTAGCCGATTAACAATCAATCATTAACATCCCGACAGGTTATAGTCACAGGGGAAGCTCTGTGTCTGTGGTTGAGGAAATACAAATTATTTGGAGTTCCTTAAACTTGAGCAAGGATGTAAACTTAACAGACATTTGAAAGAAACAAATGCAGGTTTGTCAAAGGTTCTAGTGTGTTTTTCCAAAAGAGCAGTTTTACTTTGACTTAAACTGTTCAAACTTTACATATTAGTCTAACTTTGGCTCCTGAATTAGTCTGATTCAAGTCAGACAAAACAAAAGCTGAGATATTAGTCATTCAGGCAACCTGTGACCCAAGACCAGCACGACAGAGGATGAAAACCTGGTTCAGAATCTTCAAGGAGGTTCAAGCTCCAAGCTGGAGCGAACAGAGCGGAGCACCGAGTTCTGATAAACGAGTCAATTTACTGTAATTTCATCATGAATTATTCCCAATCAGGACGATGGTGAACTAAACAGCATTTAGATTTATGTCTCCGTGTGAAGCCGTCAAAGTCTGCCTTTGTGAAAGCAGCACAAACCTGGAACCTGTGTTTATCGCAGATCATTTAGTTTATATAAAAATCCATCCATTTCCTGTAAAAACCTGCTCAACAAGTGCTCCCGGATCATTATTATTGATGCTCCGTATTAAGGCTGCAGCGGGCGGAGGCTCGATATGTTGCGCTCATAAAACACAACCGGCGTCGTGGGAATGTGTTTGCGGCGTAATGAAATTATGAACTTGGATGGAAAGTATAATGAAATCATCACTTTGCTGCAGCTCTAATGGATTCCAACAACATGGCAGCGAAAACCTCCGCCGCCGAACGGGGACTTATTTCAGTAAATTACACATTATCATCCATTCAATCCACGCTTAGCTGAACGTTTTAATACAAATGAATCAATCGGATCAAGGCGGTTTTATTGTCTCATGATATAATGGCATGACAGAAAACCAAAGAGTGAATAATGAGAGCGCGTTTGTTGATCCGGATGTTTTGTTTTCTACCTCTGATTCGTCAGAACACTTCTACACCGATCAGATGAAGGTCTGTTTGGTTCCTGAGCTGCATCCAGATGATAATTAAGCACAGAAGTATTGTTTTGACTATTTTTAATTAAACCCGTTGAGCAAAGGGACGCACTGTGTGAAATTAGATTGTTTTCATACTGCAGTGATTTTCTTTAGCTTAGAGACGGAGTTTGATCAGGAGGGAAGTTTCCACGTCCTTGCAGAGAAAACTTCACATCTCTGCAACTCACTGATAAGCAGCTCATTTGTTTAACCTGCGAAAAGAAAGAAAGGAAAAACTGTCAAAATTTAGTTTTATGCTTTAAAGTGACTTAATTCAACACAGGAGCAACTAATTGGTGCACCTGTATCTCCAAGGTCCAGATGGATACAAGAACATTTACAAGT
>NW_007579266.1:73618-79562 GCF_000690725.1 Stegastes partitus
GTGGCCGACTCAACGTTGTGTAGGAACGTCTGCTTGAAGTTATACTTATGCAATGAATCACTGTAAGTTTTATATTTTTAATTATGTGACATTTCTTTGGAGGAATCTGTTTTCACTTTGATGTGAAAGAATCTTCTTTTGTCATTTTTAATTTTTAAAAACTAAATATTATATCGACCATGAATCAGTGTTCAAAGTTCATTATTATATTTGTTTAAAATAACCTAAAACATCAAGTGTTTGCCTAATTTGGTGTTGAAACTATAAAACATGCGTTTTCTCTTGTCCAGCTTACAGGGAACAGAATCAGAATCTGCTCAGCAACAGCACTGCACCTGTACGACACACACATATATATTAAATACTTGATGGTTTGTTGTAAACTAGCAGCTCTGAATCCACCTGGCTGCAGAAAAGCTTCTCTCGGAGGAGGCAGATCCAGCGGGCTGAGTCAGCCGGAGCACTTCCTCCAATTACGCAGCTGTCGTTTACACCAGTCTGAAGTGAAACAGGTGCACCAGCAGAGACCTTAACAAGCTCCAACAAGGAGACGGGGATTTTCTTCTTCTGCACTTCCATTTTTCCACCCTGCTGCACACGGTCGTGTCGAGGTGTCCGTCCAGGTGCTGCTCAAATCCAGCTTCTCCCGCTGAGAGCTTTCCTCCACTTCAGGGGCATCAGGAGTCTGACACATGGCTTCAAAACGGGAAAATGTGGCGCTTTGTGGTGAGTGAACAGAACGAGAAACACAAAACGACACAAACGAGACACGAAAGAAAAACAAGACGCAACGCGATAAAAGTGAGACACAAAACACAAAACAGCAGAGAGGAGGCGAAATGATGACGAAGACACACAAATTCAACGCAAATGAGGAAAAGAATGACAGACACAAGGTAGAGATAGAGAATGAGTGACAAAATGGGATAAATACGACACAAAACAAGAGGAAGGTGAGAAAACTGTCCCAAAGAGACACGAGACAACATAAACAAGACAGAAGAAAACTGAGATGTGAAATGACAAAAAACAAGACACAAATCAACATAAAAAAAATAAAGAAAAAATAGAAAAACAAGACACAAATCAACATAAACAAGAAAAAAAAAAGACAAAAATAGACAACCAGGATATAAGACAACAACAATAAGAAAAATGACACAAACAAGACAAAAAAACAACAAAGATAAGCCAAAAAAAGAGAAAAACCAAGATACAAAACAGCATAAATTAGACAAAAAATAAGAAAAAATTTGATAATCAACAACAATGACACAAAAGAATAAGAAAAAATGAGACAAATGAGATATAAAACAACACAAATAAGCCAAAAAAAGAGAAAAACCAAGACACAAAACAACATAAATTAGACAAAAAAATAAGAAAAAATTAAACAAACAAGACACAAAACAGAAAAATAAAACAAAAAAATAAGACAAAAATAGACAAACAAGATATAAAACAATATAAAGAAAACAAAAAACAAGAAAAAAACAGATTAACAAGATATAAAACAACATAAATAAATTTAAAAAAAGAATTTTAAATGAGACAACCAATACAAACAACATAAGACAAAAAATAGGGAAAAAATAGAAAATGAGTTAAAGATCTTTAAGGTTTTCAGGTTTTAAGTTAAACTTCATCCTACTTGTTCTTATTATAAGTTGTGCATTTGCTTTGGTTGCTCTTGTTGTTGTTGTTGTTGTTTGTATTTTATTTCTTTCTCTTTTTTCCCCTTGATAAAACTTTGGCATGTCTGAGGGGGAAAAAAAACATAAATTAAATTAAAGGTCAAAAATACACAGAACTTAAAGTAACATACAAGTCAAGATAAAGCTAAACCTGAAAAAAAAAGACTGTCATTGAAGGTGTTGCCCAAATTTAAACTTTCTCCACTTTAACAGGAATAAAGTTTATTCCTCTTTCAGTGTGTTTCAGTGTTTGATCCTCTGCAGGTGAAAAACAGCAGCTGGATCAACGGCTTCATGTGTGAAGACGCTTCCTGTTGGAGATCCTTTTACTGAATTATTAGTCAGCTGACGTGGAAAAAACACACTTGACATGTTCCTAACGTTCTCCAGCTTCCCGTTTCCTGAAATCCGATGCAAAGGAAAAACCTGCGGCGTCAGCTTTGCCAGGTTTCTGGCGTCACTGCCGCCACGATCTCTCCATCCGCCGCCCGGATGAAACGGAGGCTCAGGAGCCGCCGCCGCTGGTTTCATTACCAGTATCAAAATGTAAATGCTATTCAATTTCATCAACGAGATAATGCGATGAGGTAACGGCGGTTAATCTTTGAATAATTGACAAAAACACACACACACACACACACACACACACATGCAGACACCTGCCTTTAGATTCCCGGCAGTAAAAGCCATGAATAATGGATCTGAGTTTTTCCTGGCCTGAGGGAGAAGCTTTTAAACATAATTTGTTGCTTTAATTTATTTACACAACCTGGCAACCTCGGCCCTGGGGCTAGCTGCATTACACAGAGCCGGAGCACACCGGCGGCGCAGACACACACATATCTGCACGGGCGCAACGCAACGCAAACGTCTCGTGTGCAGCTCCGGAGATAAATCCGTGTCACGCTCTCACACGCTAGCATGTTGAATATTTACCGTCGGCGCGGCGGGAGCAGATGTCACCGATAGTTTTATTCAAGGGGGGATGTGTTTCTTTTTAGAAGTGGCAGAGTTTTATATGCTCATCAGGCTCCGGCACCAAGAGGAAAAATCCACATCTGAAAAATGAGCTCACCTTTACAAAGAGCCAAAAACTGCAGTTCCTCAGACGTCCACTAGAGGCTGACTCCAAAAGTGAGTCATTCCCCATTGACTTCCATGTTAAAATGAGCAACTTTACAGCAGAAATAAACACGTTTACAGCCTGGTGCAAGAATAGGTTTTGGTTTTTATAGTTAGTTTTCCCATCTTTGACAACTTTAAGAAAGGTGACTTTATATCTAACATGCCCATTCAAATTATATTTTGGTTTAAAGTGATGCATAATTGAGGGATTCGTCCATCTTCGTATACAGTCAGTTACCAGCGTACACATTCATCACATCTTAAATGAGCAGGAAAATACTTTTTGTTTACCCTCATCAGCAACAGCACTCTGAAAAAGTTGAGTTTACACATTTATACGTCTAAAAAGTAAAGTTAATGTTAAAGAAGAGTCAAAACCTGCAGTTCCTCAAACGTCCACTAGAGGCTGACTCCATAAGCGAGTCATTCCCATTGACTTCCATGTTAAACTGTGCAACTTTACAGCAGAAATAAACGCGTTTACAGCCTGGTGCAAGAACAGGTTTTGTTTATAGCTAGTTTTCCCATTTTTGACAACTTTAAGAATTGGGACTTTTTATCTAACGTGCCCATTCGAATTATATTTTGGTCTAAAGTTATGCATAACTGAGGGATTCGTCCGTCTTTTTAAACAATAAGGAACAGACTGGATGCAGAAAAGCAGAGTTTGTTTTCTTAATGCGTTGCAGAGATTTCAGTTTTCAAGCAAATACTTAGGACTGATTTTAATAGTTTCAGTCAACTTGAAGTGTCAGATAATGGTGTTAATGGTAAATATGAAATGATGTAACATATCCATAACTCCTTAAATTTGTTACAGAAGTTTGAATCTGTGTTGTTGAGCCTGTCATCTGCACACTTTAAGGTGGAAATACTTATTTGGCTTATGATGTGTCTTCCAGCAGGTAAATAAACACCATATGGACAAGATAACAAGGTAAAATACTGGATTTTTACTAGACTGTGTATTCAGGAACATCATTCTGGGAACTGGAGAGAAAACATCCAGGTTAAAACATTCATAGAACGTAGAACGTTGGGTAATTAGCATGTTTGGTCTTCACCTGCCTTTAGACGCAACTTTGGGTTTCAGCGTCTTGCAAAAGGCCACTTCGGCTCCTCCAATGTAAGCCCAACCTGCTCTACCAAGAGTTTTATGCACAAAAATGCATGAAAGTAATAAGAACAGAGCACCAGCCTGCCTCGGATAGCTTCACAGGGAATAATGGGTCTGACTTGGCAGCAGAAGGAAGAACACATTCTAAAAGTTGGATGTTTGCTGCGCCAACGATCCAAAAACAGGCAGCGAACTTCTTCTTCCTCGTCTTCTTGTCTTCGGATGCCAGGTTTTGTTCTAAACTTCTCCCCCATGATGACAGCAGCTGTTCGGGGTTGCAGGTCCAAACTGTTTCTAACGGAGAATCACTTCAATGCATCAGGATGTTTCTACGAGCGGCTCGCCTTATGAGTTATTATTCAGGATTATTTTACCCACATGAAATTACCATTTTTCCAGCTTTTCTAATGTCCGATATCTTCTCTCCCGTCAACAGATTTGGGGATCAGCGGCGCCACAAACCTCTGATCAGAGTCCTGCCACCACGAGCTTCGTGCTGCCAGACGTCCGGAGAGCGTTTGCAGGCGGCGGCGGCGGCGGCGGCGCTCCGCTGAGTCGGTAATCACAATAAGCTGTTTACTGTACATGCATCTTCATATTCCCTTCATTAGCCACTCCTCAGACCGTAATCTCACACGGAAATCGAGCACAAAAGCCAACATCGGACCAGATTACGAGCCTGCAGGAGCCGGCGCACACTGCTCGGCGTTGCTGCTACTGTTATTACCGTCTCAGCGGGGATTTGGGGGCTTTTCAAAACAAAACTGCATACGGCTTAAACCAGGTTGTTGCACAAAAACATGAAACCCCTGAAGTGCAGTTCTCAAAATCAAGAGTGTGAATCCGCCGACTGGTTGATGTAACATGAGCGACTGTTTAAATCAGAAGCTGCAGCGTCAGGACGTCTGGCAGCTGATTAACACCAACAAAAGCAGAAACTGTGTCGATTACTGATGTTACATTTGGAGGTTTTGGGAAATAATTTGTTTTCTTGGCTGCTGAGAGTTTGATGAGAAGATTACCTCTCATGTCTGTAGCTTAGCTTAGCACCAAGATTAGGGCTGTGGTGCGTCTCCTCTAATGTAACAAAATCTGCACAACAAAACCTGTAAAAATCCCGATTTTAAAGCCGCACTGCAGGATTTTTTACATGCAAATGAACAAACAAGCTCGCTCAGCGCTGTGCGAGTCCATCAGCTCCAGGTAAATCTCTGCGGATTTCACGGTATCGTGGAGTTTTACATCTGGTTTCTGCTCCGGTGCACTGGTAGTGGTGCAGAAATAACCGGTTTGCTGGAACTTAAGAGGGGAGCAACTGTAGCGATGAAGCAGCTGCAGAACCTGAGGAATGTAGTGGAGGAGAAAAAAAAACACGTGAGAGAAGTTTATGATGCTGCAGATAAGAAAAAGGCTTCAGAGGAAGGATTAACAAAGAGGCACGTGTCATCAGCGTTCGTCAACAGAGCTTGTGTAATCGCTGCAGGTTGAACTCGGCTCATCATGATGACAAAGCAGGAAGTTACCAAGAACCAGAACCACACATCCCTTCTAAAAGTGACAGCTTGTGTTCAGAGATGCTGGCAGACTGATGCAGCCTGATGAGCTGTTTGCCCGTTACCAACTGTTATGCAAAGCCACAACATTAAAACCACCTGCCTGGTACCATGTAGGTCCACCTGGTCCTCCTTTGGGTCCTGCAGTTAGGAGCCTCTGCGAATCAAACCCATCCCAATTGAATCGACACCTCCAGAATCTGGTGGCCAACGCATCACACCGAGCTCTTTGTTGTGTTCCTCGAGCCGATTGTTGTGTTGTGAGTCGTCCAAGTCTGTGTAAACACAATCTATTGGTAACTTTCCACTGCAGGAAGTCGTGTGAGGCGCCTTGAAGGTTGACCCGTTAATCTTCCCTCTCAGCCTTCGATCACGACGCTAGCCAAGCGTGCAACCCAAAGAAACAGCAGCTACTGTACAAACCTCTGGTTCTGTGTTGGAGAATAAACAACGGA
>NW_007579266.1:80413-82811 GCF_000690725.1 Stegastes partitus
ATAGAGAGGAGCTGTGAAGAACCACCAGGTCTGGGTTGGTCTGACTCACCGGATGTAGACGACGGGTATCAGCCGTTTGTAAATATCTGCATGTTAACATTTTAAACTCTGCTACAAGCGAGCAACCTAGAAAACGTCCGGTTTCGGTGAAGATCCGGATCAGAACAGCCCTGCCAGTGATTATCTGTGAATGGTCCATTTTAGTGACAGTTGTGGTTTTCCTGCTCCTCTCATCACTAGTTTGATTCGTTCTTCAGGCCAACGTTATGCAGACAAACGCATGTACTGGAGGTTCTACGTTAGTGGGAGACAAGTTTATGTTTTAGCACATTTTATCTCATAATTAGCAGCTTTTTAATGCTCAGCTTTGAACATCGCTGTGCATAACTGAATAAAATAAGCATAAATGAATACGTCGGACAATAAGAAGCAAACCTGTCAAAGTCTAACGGATACGGAGTCGGCAAAGCTTTGATTCACGTCATCTGAGTATTTAAATTCTGTAGCGCTGTGGTGCCGTCATAGATCAGAACGCCGGTAACTTATTTATTTTTTTGCTCCGTATTAACAGTCTGAGGATCCGTCTCCTCACAGCTGGATTTGTGATTCTGGTGCAATCTGTTAGAAAAACAAAAAACGTCTCGGCTCTCTGCTTTTCACGCAGATGTTGCGACGCTATTCAGCATCACAGACAAATTCAGTCCTCGTGCAACTTCTCGGTGAGACGGGGAGGATGCTGGATCCGTCAACCTGAGAGCGCCTCTGCAGTGAAAGGTGGCCTAATCTGCTTCTCCATGCAGCTGTCGCGATCAAAGGAATCATCGCACTCCTATGACAACAACCCACACAGACACACACACACACAGGCGGTGACACAATGAGGCGCATGGATACAGCCCGGCACAGAGCTAAACTCGCCGCCGCCGCCGCTTGATGTTGTGTGTTTTCTGTAAGAAGCTCGACTCCCCGCTGCGACAGAACGGACGAAACACACTCAGTCGTGCAGCAAAGCAGCAGCAGAAGCTCCCACGCCGCTTCAAACCGCGGCGAGAGACCAGAAACCTTTCATGTTCAAGACTCGAATGTCACTTTTAGCTGGAATAAATAAAGATGCGGCTTCCAAAATGTGCACAGTCTAAAATATTGAGCGTTTCTGCACATGCAGGAGAATCAGCAGCAGCATCGCTCTCAATCAGCAGCTAGTTAGCTTAGCTTAGCACGCTGCAAAATCTGCACAACAAAACTGCTAAAATCACAGATTTTAAAGCAGCAGTGCTGGACTTAAACACATTAATTAGTGCTGAATAAGTCCATCAGCTTCTTGCAGCAGCAGCTAGTGGAGAATATGGATGAAAACCTGAGAAAGCATCCAAGAAAGGTTTCTGACTCTGCAGAGAAAAGACTTGAGAGGAAGGATGAGGTGTACATTGTAGGCATGCATCTACAGTGTTTGTGTCGTTACACAGACGTGCACAATCTAAAATATTCAGTTTCTACACATGCAGGAGGATCATCAGCACACCTCTCATGTGCAATCAGCAGCTAGTTAGCTTAGCTTAGCACAGAGACAGGAAACAAGGGCAAAATGTGCACAACAAATCTTCTAAAAGTCCAGATTTTAAAGCTGCAGTGCAGGACTAAAGCATAAATTATTGCTTAATAAGTCCATCAGCTCCTATTGCTGCAGCAACACCTGGTTTGCATGGAGACAGGCAGCTATAAAATACAGATGAAAGACCGAGAAAGCATCCGAGAAAGGTTTCTGATTCTGCAGATGTGAGAGGAAGGTGAAAAAGAAAGAGCTCAACGCCGCTACAGGCTCGCATCCAGTTTGTTTAATTACACAAAGGTGCACATTTTAAAGTGTGCAGCGCTTCTACAAACGCAGGAGGATCATCAGCGCCGTCTGTAATCATGAAGCAATCAGCAGCTAGTTAGCTTAGCTTAGCTTAGCACAGAGACTGGAAACAGAGCCAAAACCTGCACAACAAAACCTCTAAAATTCCAGATCTTAACGCTGCGGTGCAGGACCTTGACGTCTAGAGAAAGCATCGAGGAAAGGTTCTGATTCTGCAGATGAGAAAGAGACTTGAGAGGAAGATCTGCGGCGCTTGTGTGACTCCACTCAGATATTCAGCGTTTCTCCAAATGCAGGAGGATTTAATTCACCAGAGAGTCATTTGAATGATCTGAAGGCGGCACATGAGAACTCTGTTCTTGTGTTTCTGCTGCTGCTGATGCAGCCGTGAGCGTTTTTTTTTTTTAAGATGTGCTGCTGCAGGTTTACAGGTTTTTCATCCACCTAAACCCTCCTTTCATGCTTTAGTCATCCTGCTGCTGCAGCGACGTCCCTCCTGGCTCGACTCCCGAGGCGCTCTTTAGCCTTTACAGCAACACG
>NW_007579266.1:86407-89892 GCF_000690725.1 Stegastes partitus
TTTAAAAGTACCACAAAGTAAAAATACTCCATTACAAGCAAAGGTTCTGCAGTAAAATAGCAATTTAGGTTTTTAAAAAAAAGTACCAAAAGAGTAAAGTAAAAATACTGTATTACAAGTGAAAAACAATGCCTACAGATCCTACTTGAGTAGAAGCACAGGGCAGTAAACTGTAGCTAAAGTATTGCAGTAAAAGTCCTGGAGGTTGAAGGAGGAAGATGGAAATACTGCAGTAACATACCTCTGCAGTACATCCAGTACTAGAGTAAATGTACTCGGTTACTTCCCCCTGCAGCGTCTGCCTGGACAACATGAGGGCAGGATGTGAAACCTTCTGCTGCCAGCGTTTGGCCGCTTTGCTTCCTTTGTTGGTACATTTTGTGATTTACACAGTCAGGCCGGTGAGGCTTTTATTTTGAAATGCTCGCTATCTTCTGAGCAGGAAGCTGGAATCTCTGCTGACTGGCTCAGAGCGACGCGTGTTTAATATCAGCTCCAGCACTGGCAGCATCTGTTGTGTTTGGCTGCTCAGACTCGTGTGAAAGTTCGGCTCGAGGCCAAGTCTGCTCGTGAACTTCTTCATTAAGGCTCCTCGTCATCTGGATCAGAGCAGCGGCACCCGCCGGTACCCACCGGTACCCACTGACGGTACCGGGCCTCCATCTTCTGGCCGGATACTGAAACTGCCTCTGAAACACAACAGCAGCTGATGAGCTCAGCAGAGTGACTGAGTTTTTAGTTCTGACGTCAACCTGCGCAGAAGCCTGACTGATGACGTCACTGACACGCACCAGGTTTACNGTCGTCCCTGCAGACCCACAATGCACCGAACACAAACCTGCAGCCCTCAGCGACCTGCATCCTGCTGCCAGCCGCCACTGAGCTCCCTGCAGCCGCCTGGAGGTCCGTCAGCCTCATCAGCACCAGCAGACGTCACATCTCCTCTGACTCCTCTGATTTATTCGCCCTCTCTGATCCCCATCGTCACGCTGGGCGTCAGGGATGATTCACAGATTGTGTTTGTAAAAGAGACAAAACTGCAGTTTAATCAAAGGAAGCTGATTCAAGCAGCAGAGAAACCAGAAGGACGAGCTGCTGCCGGGATGATCATCAGAGACACAAGAGGTTCCACCGGCCTTCATGGAACGATTCACTGTTATTTTACATGTTTTGGTAGTTTGATAGTTTGGATCAGTTACACATAGCTGGTAAAATGATAAACTCCACAAAACTGTAAATACCATCAAGAATCTATATTTCTACAAATGGTTATTTGTTCCTCTGTTAAAATAACATAATTTTTTGTTTTTACTCATTCAAATCAACAAAAACGACTTAAATTACAGAATTTACATGTTAACTTAAAAAAAAAACTGTCAAAATTGTAAATAATGTCAGAAATCTGTATTTTGTTTATTTATTTATTTATTTATTTACAAATGTTAATTAATTCCTTTACAACCTTTGATCATAAAATTATTTTTGAATAATTAAGAATTAATTATGTATTCAAATCAGGAAATACTATAGTATTTACGTTTTTAAAAAACAAAACTTATGTATATTAAGGATTGAAAATTTTAATTTTTTAACATTTTTTTTTTAATCAGATTTTCTCTGATTTGTTAATTTACAGATAATATCAAGTAAAATCACAGAAAAAAAGTATTATTATTACATTTAAACAAGCAAACAAACAAAAACCAGGTCAACATCAAAAACAAGTATATTTTACAGAAAATAATTTGTCGTTTTACAAATGTGTGACTGTAAAATTCCACCGTTTTATACTGAATTTAAATCAGCAAGAAAACATTATTATTTCACGTATTTTACTTGAATATTTAGATTTTTTTTTACAGATTTTCTGTTTTGTTCATTTACAAAAAATATAAAGTCACAGAAAAAAACCATTGATTTACACGTAGACGTGTCTTTACATTAAACAAAAAAGTGTCCAAAATAAAAACATCAAAAATAAGAATATTTACAAAGAATTTGACTGTAAAATTCCACCAGTTCATCCTGTATCTGCAAAAACAACATTGTTATATTAATGATATTTTCTGGTTTTTGAAAGAAAGTTCTGTATATTAAGGATTTAAAAGTGATCCGATCAAACCAGAAAACTGCTAAAAAATATATATTACTTTACAGATTTTTGCTGTTATTTTTACAGTTTTTACAGTTTTTCAGCATTTCACTGTTTTTAACGTAGATTTTTTTGTTAGATTTTATTAAGTTGATGCAACGTCACACCAAACCATCAAAATAACGTTCGTGTTAATTAACTGATGGAAGGAGCTCTCTTGTATTGGGCTTTTGGTAACAACATTTTTCAACGTTTTCTGACGCTTTACGGCCCGAACGACAAATCGATTCGTCCAGAAAACAACCAGCAATGAAACTAATTGCTAGCTGCCGTGTTTAGCGTCACGAGGCTGTTAAATGAGCATTTAGAGCTGGATGTGAGTCAGAATCCTCGGCGGTGTGGATTTATCCCGTAAACACGATTAAAGATAATGAAAAAGTGTCGCCGGTTTGTGTGCTTTTCTGTTGACAGACAACAAGCAGACGGAGAATAAAAGCTGCTCTGTTCCTCCCTTCAGTCAGCGAAGCCGCCGCCGCCGCAATTTAATCAGAAAAAAGTGTCACATTAATTCAGACAAATTCAGGCAATCTAGTTTTCTAATAAAGCTGTCATATTTGCATCCGCTGACTTACGCTCGCCATCGTTTCAGATTAATTCCCGTCACAAGCTTTTGATTTATGAATGCGTAATAAGTGAGGGCAGCGTCTGTGACTGTGTCTGCACGGCCTCGACTTTTAATCTGACGCGTTGCCTCCACAGCACAATCTCATCCTGAGCGCGTTGAGCAGGAACGTGGTCCTGAAGGAGCTGCAGCGCTGCTTCTGTTCACCTCCTTCAGCCCAAAGCAGCTCCTCACAGACTGTGTGGTCCATGACGCTGAAGGTCAACATCTGTTTATTTATGTTTATTTATGTTTTCTTCCAGTTTGCTCACATGAAGAGGTTGTTTTGTTCATGTCATTGTTGCTCAAGAGGAGGTTTTGCTGCCGCGCAGGAAGATTCACAAGAACACAGAACAGGAACGCTTTACTCCAGCCGCCACCAACGGGTTTCTGTTTCATTTAAAGAAAAGTACCAGTACGGAAAAGTAAAAATACTTTAATACAGGCAAATGTCCTGCAACAAAAATCCAGTTTAGGTAAAAAAGTACCAACAGGGTAAAGTAAAAGTACTCCATTACAAGTAAAAGTAATGCCTGGAAAATCCTACTTGAGTAAATGTACACCAAAAAGTAAAAGTACTCCATTACAAGTAAAGGCCCTTCATAAAAGATCAGACTTAAGTAAAAATACCAAAACAGCAAATTAGAAGTACTTGTTTTTTCCTCAAGTAAAAGTACTGCAAACTAAAAGTACTCCATTACAAGTAGAAGTCCAGCGTGAAAAGTTTTATAT
>NW_007579266.1:91730-92823 GCF_000690725.1 Stegastes partitus
TTTTTTTGTTAAATAAAACCTTATGTTATCTATAAATATACGTATATATGAATGTAATTCATGAATTCTATTGTAAAATGTGTAGATATAAATGTGCACACCTTTTAATGTGATAATGTTTGACGTGGCTTCTGTCCACGGAAGGGGGCGGGGCTACAGATTGTTTTGAGGCGCACATTACGTCACGACCTGCGGACATCAGTTTCACTTTCTGTTTCCTTGAAGTCGTTGTTCTTGGCTGCAATACGGTTGATCATATTCTAAATATCTGAGTTTCGGCGTGAAGAACCGGCAGATAGTTGCAGCGACAGGTTGCCTGCTGCGCTGCTTCACGTTCATCTCATTGACGTTGTGATTTATTCCGTTTTCAGGTGAGTTTTTCTTTTTCCTCCGTCGATCCTTGAAGCTTATGAACCCTCCAACAAGGAGGAATGAATAAAAAGCACATTAAAGACACAGAAACAGGATCAATCTGCTGTCTGCATGTGTTTTTTATTTCCTTCAGGTGGAATCATGTCAGGTTCATCTGAGAAAATCATTGATCCTGAAGCAGCCTCCACGCTGGAGGGTAAGTGTCTGTTTTTAGAGCAAATTTATTATAAATATAGTTACAGAATGACTGAACCTGCAGTATTCATATATATATATTAAGCGCAAACAGACATTTCCTTGTAAAACAGAAACAAACAACAGAACAGAAAGTAAATCTCAGACTGGTTTTAATGCTGACAACATTCTGAACTTCTTGTTTTCTTTCAGAGCAACGTGTTTGCACTGACTCAGAAATTCCAAAACCTATCAGTGTGATCCTAGAAAATCTGAAAGGCTTCGTCCCACATGAGTCTTTGAGCGGTACGTGCACACTTGTCAGTGATTACTTTCACTTTCTCATGTGATGGATATTTTTGAGTTTCTTTATTAAACTCAGAGCGACGTTCTGGTAGAGCAAAGACATAAACAAACAAAAAAAGAAGATGGAGGCATAAAAGTAAACTTAGATAATACATTTTAGTAATATAATCCTACCACTTAGAATATCTAGAACAAGTTGGATTTAAGGTGAATCACATAAAGCAACACAGCTGGCAGTAGA
>NW_007579266.1:93378-94530 GCF_000690725.1 Stegastes partitus
ATGACCTCCGACTGGAGCTCATGGATTTAAAACTAGAATTACTTTAAATCTACCCATAAATTCCTCTGAAGTCCTCACTGTGTATTCTATGTGAATCTGGACAAACATGGATGTAAACTACAAGGCAGGAATTTTAACTTTATAAGATTTGGAGTCAATAACTGCATCATCCTGTATCGAACAGGCTCTTCATCCGACAACAGCACCAGTGGTCCAGTGAAGGTTGACAATAACCCAACTGATGACCATCAACAAGGAGCTCAGGGTAAATATCACTTCCTTTACCCTCATTACCACATGTTTATTTTACAGGATTTGCTGTAAGATTCTTTTATAACTCAAATAAAAGATGATTAACAACTAGATTTGGAGACAGAAAACGTTATGAGGCCGTTTTTACAGAAACTTTTTTCCAGGTTCAGCTTCATCAGGTGTCAGTGTTCAAAAGATGTTCTGCAACAGCCACACTGATTTGAAAGTAGTTGATTTTTAGGTATATACAAGGTTATGAGTCAGTAAATGTACTCTGTCATTGTACCCAACAGAACCTAAATCAACCACCTCAGCCACCAATCGTCCAGAGGAGACTGTCAACGACCAAACTGATGACCATCAACAAGGAGCTCAGGGTAAATATCACTTTCTTTCCCCTCATGACCACATGTTTATTTTACAGGATTTGCTGTAAGATTCTAATTTAACTCAAATAAAAGATGATAAACAACTAGATGTGGAGACAGAAAACGCTATGAGGCCGTTTTATGTAACAGACTCTTTTCCAGGTTCAGCTTCATCAGAGGTCAGTGTTCAGAAGATGTTCTGCAACAGCCACACTGATGTGAAAGGAGTTGATTTTTAAGTATATACAAGGTTTTGACTCAGTAAATGTACTCTGTCATTGTACCCAACAGAACCTAAATCAACCACCTCAGCCACCAGGGGTCCAATGAAGACCGTCAAGAACCCAACTGATGACCATCAACCAGGAGCTCAGGGTCTTTCTTCTTTGTTTTTCCTTCACAAATAAGCTTCTCAGATTTTTTATATCCCGTTTCCTGTCTTGGTTGATAGGATCTATTTAGTTTTTGTTGTCCTGTTTACTGTTTAGTTTTTTAGTGTTTCCATTTATTCTGTTCACAAATTGATTTTACA
>NW_007579266.1:95391-130422 GCF_000690725.1 Stegastes partitus
TGAATCAGTAAATGTACTCTGTCATTGTACCCGACAGGATCTGAATCAACCACCTCAGCCACCAGTGGTCCAATGAAGACTGTCAACTACCAAACTCATGACCATCAACAAGCAGCTCAGGGTAAGTTTCATTTTCTTTACCCTCATGACCATGTTTATTTTGCAGGATTTGCTGTAAGATTCTAATTTAACTCAAACAAAAGATGATATACAAGGTTTTGAGTCAGTAAATGCGCACAAATTTTTCCACAAGGAACACGTGGTACATCTCACTATCCTGACCCTCGACCTTCATTACACACCAAATAAGACTCCTGCGCTTTAAGATTTCCTTACATCTCACGATGAAAGTCTCTTCTTGAGTTGATTTTAAATTGCTTTAGTGCCTTTTTATGTGACTCTTTACCAGGTGCACCTGTACCGTCAGAACCCAGAGGTAAGAAGGTGCCCTTCCACAGCCAAACCAATACATCTTTCAATTTTGGAAAATCAATAAGTAGACTAACTTAATTTCACATAACACTGAAATGGCATATACGGGTCATTCACACAGTGACAGCGGTACACCTCTACTTTGATAGAACGATATAAACCAGTTACATAATGGTACAAATTTGGTCAACAAACTTCAATGTTTTGTCTGTATTGTCTTTATTTTTCACCCTAAGAGGCTGATTTCTGTCCCTGTGACTGGAACTTATGGCCCTTCAAACATTGATCCACAGAAGTGGATGTAAAAACCAGCATGACCCCACCTTCTCCAGGAAGTTTTAACTCAACAAATCATGTTTTACTCATGGAGCCCAGATGCTACACATGATCAACACGATC
Organism: Stegastes partitus; assembly: GCF_000690725.1. NCBI lineage: Eukaryota > Metazoa > Chordata > Actinopteri > Pomacentridae > Stegastes > Stegastes partitus. Next base: position 96,223 of record NW_007579266.1, read on the forward strand.
AGTGTTCACCACTTTAAATGAATTTTTTAAACTTGGTGAACTGAGGAGGAATGACCCGTACAATGTTCTCATCGTAGTGTTTGTTCATCAATCAAACGTTCTTTATAATTCAGCTCCAGTGTCACGTAAATGAGATTAGTTATATTTATGTTCTGTTACTAATCAAAAAAGACTTAAAGCCTGTAATCATATAATGTTTTTTCCAACAGGCATATTTTTTGGCTGGATTTCACAGTTCACCAAGGGAGGTGAGTTTATGAAAGTACAGTTGAAACATGATGTTTACATCCACTGTATAAAAAGACATCAAACCTTTTTTTTTTCTCACTATCTGACATTAAATCAGACTAAACGTTTCCTGTTTCAGGTCAGTTAGGATTACCAACATTACTTCTATTTGCTAAACGGCAGAATAATGAGAGAGAGAGTTTTATAGTAATTTAATCGTCAGAAGTTTACATCCACTAAGATGCCTTCACACTACTTGGGAAAGCCCAGATGATGATGTCATGGCTTTGGAAGCTTCTGATTGGTTAACTGACGACATCTGAGTTAATTGGAGGCACACCTGTGGATGTATTTTAAGGCACACCTCAAACACACTGCTGCCTTTTGTGACAACGTGGAAAATCTAAAGAAATCAGCCGAGATATCAGGAGGAGAGTTGAGGATCTCCACCAGTCTGGTTCATCCTCGGGGGTGACATGGATGTAAAGTGCAACGCCCGACTTCTAATTTCATAAGATGTGGAGTCAATAACTGCATCATCCTGTATCAAACATGCACCAGTGGTCCAGTGGAGCTTGACAATGACCAAACTGATGACCATCAACAAGGAGCTTGTCGTGGCTATCTTCATTTCTTTAAGTCTTTCGAGTTCTGTTGTCTTGGCTCTTAATTCTCGGTAAAACTACCGTATTGCTCCGCCGCCCGCTCGTTTATTATGACAGAACACAACACTTCTGCAAACATTCTTCTTCGTGGCTGCGTTTACGAACCTATGGAAGCCTCGCAGGGTCATAATTAAGTTCAACAATGTAACACTTTCACATTATAATTACATATCAAATGTCTGCATTTCGGCAACAAAGAGGATTATTTTCTAAATTATAATAAGTTACGTATAAACTTAGATATTATAAGTAGTTGATTTTTATACAAGGTTTTGAGTCAGTAAGTTCACTCTGTCTTTGTACCCAACAGGACCTAAATCCACCACCTCAGCCACCCCTGGTCCAATGGGGCGTGACAAGAACCAAACTGATCCACAAGGATCACGTGGTAAATCTCACTTTCCAGACCCTCGACCTTCATTACACACCAAATAAGACTCCTGCACTTTAAGATTTCCTTACATCTCATTATGAAAGTCTCTTCTTGAGATGATCTTACATTGCTCTAATGCCTTTTTATGTGACTCTTCACCAGATACACCGTCAGAACCCAGAGGTCAGAAGGTTCACCCCCCGAACCAAACAGATAGACATTTAAATTTTGGAAGATCAAAAAGTAAGACTAACTTAATTTCCCATCACATTTAAATGACATATACGGGTCATTCACACAGTGACAGCGATACACCTCTGCTTTGATAGAACAATAGAAACCAGTTATTTAATGGTGCAAATCTGGTCAAAAATCTTCAGTGTTTTTATCTACTCTGATGTTCCACCAACCACAAAACTTCTGTTTTTCACCCTAAGAGGCTGATTTTTTTCCAGCTAACTTCTTGGTAATTTGTGGCAAAACTATTTTGTCTTCATAAATCATTTTAATCTGCTTCACTCAGCTCTCGTAAAAAGCTGTGACGGTTCCAAACTGTTTTTCTTTCTGTCGCCACAGTGAAATACCGGATGGTTGTCAGTGGTAAAACACTTGACTCACATCAACAGCTGATGGACCAATTAAAGATTACATTTCAGGGTAATGAGCTTCAGCTTGAGGAATGCAATCAGGACTTTCAGATCGTCTTCGTCTTCTGCCCGATTGCATCACGTGTCGCCACGGACGTCACGGCAGCCATGGATGATGTAAAAGGTACAAGAAGTGTTCTGTCATCCAGCTCACATTGAATGGAAATGACACAAAAGGTAGTTCAGTTGCAATGGAGCACCACTGTAGCAAGACTAAGGAAAGAAAGATCATGTATGTGGGCTCTTCAAAATAAAAGCCCCTAGTTAGCTGAAATAAAGATGTATCAAGGTACACAACAGTATCAAAATAAAAGTCCTGAAATGTTACAGAAGTCTTACCAGGGATAAGTATGTTCAAAATAAAATGCACCGACATAAATGATGCCTTCTGTCTAATCGTAGCAGGACGGAGGAAGCTGCATTGGCACCGTCAAAATTTCTTCTGAAGTTTCCTAGTCGAGTCATTTGTAGACATTTTTGAGTTCCTCCCTCCTTCTTCGTGGATGCACAGTTTCCACAGAGGTGCAGGACTTTGTGTTGCAGTGAAAATGAGCCACAGTCAGGAAATAATGCCCCAGAACTGCTTGGAGTTCAGAGGGTTCCATTAAAAGCCAAAATGAAAGCCTTAATGTGTATGAATGTGTTTGTTTACCGTTTAAAGAAATAGAATTTTTTTAAAGTAACTTTAAGCTCAAAATCCTGCCTGTCTCATGCTCCGTCGTCTCTCTTGGTCTCCACAGGTGCAGGTGATAAACCCATCATCCTGGTGCTGATGCACCACTCATACGAGCCCAGATACGTGACACATCTGAGAACATGGGATGAGTACACAAACGTTGTGTTGCACCTCAATGTTTTCTTCCATGAGAGTCGCGGATTTCTGACGTGTCAAGAAAATGCCACTGCTGTTTCTGAGATTCGAGCCAAGTTACTGCAGATTCATTCACATAATTCCACCAGTGCTGATGCTCAGGATAAAAGCAGCATGACTGGTAGTTATCCTGGTGGAGGCGACAACAGCGACTTTTGTTTTTGATGGTCGTAAAAATATGTGAAACGCTAAAGTTTGCCCAGTTGGTGGCCTGTTAGCTAGAAGTACTGATGTTGGTTGTGATAATGATAGAAGGATTTCAGTTCAGCACGCTATAAGTTAAATAATGTATCATGGACTACGTCAGCAGTGGAACATACAGCCACAAGGTGGAAATATTTAAATGTAATGATCACAGAAACCAAATGTTTTCCTTCTTGGCAAAATTAGACCCGACACTGGTGTAATAAAAAGGCTGAGCTCCGTGTGCAGCTCCAGGTATTTGTGCTAAAGCTGTTGTGTAACTTGTGTTTTAGGAATTACTGGTGCCAGAAACACAACACAGTTTCTATTAACGAGTAAAAACATAAATGAATTATACCATGTAATTATACAGTATACATTCTTGTTGTAATTGTGCAGTTTTGCTCTGTACTTTGATGTACAATCGTTAAGCATGATTTTGAATAAACAGTTAATCAGAATGTCATCATGGTGTCTGCAGTCCATTTTTAATAATCTTGGAATGTGTTTTTTTTTTATTGTATGCTGCACAGATGTGACTTGTATACAAACATATGTCCATTCATTCCTATGTTAAGGATAATTATTGAGTTAAACACAGCTCACCTCATCACACATGACTTTATTGTATCTTGTCATTTAAAATACAAAATGCAACAGAATAAAAGTTGAATTAATTAAATTAGATAAATCCAAAAGTTGCAAAAATTGAACAAGGAGTGCATTTTTTCTTACAGAATAATTAAAATTGAGTAAAACAGTAACATAGCCAAGAAATATGAAAATATGTAAAAAGTGTATAACAGTGAAAACTCCTGTAAGAACACAGGAAGAGATGAATTAACTATTTAGTGTTCACTATGTATGAATAAAGTCCAACGTAGTGGCCTATTTTTCTTCATTTTTATGTTTTAGAAATATGTATTACAACCTATTTGAATATTTAACGTTAAGAATCACTTTTATCCAAAATACGTGTTTAAAGGTCCACGGTGCTTTTATTGTGAAACATCAGTGGCGCTGACATTGTTTACATCCCGAAGCTGCTAGCTGTTAGCATCGTGGAGCGAAATTATCTCCAAATGACGGCTCTGTTTTTCCTCACAAAGATTACTACCAAAAAGCCTTCCTGGCCAACAGCATTTCTGACAAATTACCAAGACGATCAGTTCGCTAGTTAGCTGTACAGCTGCGTTGGGGTGGCTAGCGGCTAACAGCTGTGTAGCTCAATGCAGCATGTTTGATTCATTTCAACAGGTGTGAGCTGCAGGCACGTGAAGTGCAGTCTGTCTCTGTGCGTTTGTTATTTCTTGGCGAGAGAGTTTCGGCTCATATTTTGTTTGCAAGAGCTGCATTTTAGCTACAGCTAGCTTTCGCGTCCCCTTAGCTAGCCAGCTGTTAGCCTCGGTTAGCTGAAGTTTGTCAGGCTTGTGCTTCATGCTGCTGCTGAGCTTCAGCTTCATGTCAACAGGTGTGAGCCGCACAGAGGCCAGGTGACATCTGTGTCTACACATTTCTCATTCCTGGAGAATTCTTTTTTTTGCTTTTAAGCAAGCATTTTAGCTGCAGTTAGCCTTAGCGTCCCCTTAGCTAGCCAGCTGTTAGCCACGGTTAGCTGAAGTTTGTCACGTTTGTGCTTCATGCTGCTGTTGAGCTTCAGCTTCACGTCAACAGGTGTCAGCTGCAGGAAGGTAAAGTGCAGTCCGTCTCTATGCATCTGGAACGAGTTTTGGGCTAATAGTTTGTTTTTTAAGCGCAGTATTTTAGCTGCAGTTAGCGTCTGCTTAACTAGCCGGCTGTTAGCCTCAGTTAGCTAAAGGTGATCAGAAAGTTGTGCTCCTGCTGAGCCTCATAAAGTTTACAGACAGTTAATGTCAGTGAGGAAGCTGCACCTCACATCCACCTGTCAGCTTCAGACAGTCAGGTGATGCTCAGGAGTAAAGTATGAAATGTTAGTGGTTGTTGGATAGGTGTGATAGTTGTGTTTTATTTCAGGTTGTAGCACAGTCCTCCTTGTACCTGCCAACAGGTGTGTAGGCCAGCAGATGTGGTGCATCGTGGCTGAACAGGTGTGAGGTCAGGTTAAAGTGTCTCTGCACATTGTTGATTTCTACAGAGAGATGGGGGATTATATTTTTCTTTCTTTTCAGCGCTTATATTATCTCCAGTTTAGCTAAAGTTTGTAAAGTGTGTCATGATCCTCGGCCGCCTCCTGCTGAGCCTCAGGTCCAAGTGTTTGAAAAGTTCACAGAGAGTTCCTGTGGTGTCGGTCAGGAGGCTGCATCCTGCATCCACCTGTCAGCTGCAGAGAGTCCAGCCGTCTGCACACCTGTTCAGGCTTCAGGTGAGGAACTGAACAGAAATATCACTGTTCTACAGATAATATGAGCTTTACAGTTGCCCGTCCATGGAAACCGGTCCGAACAGGGAACAATGTTTTATTCAATATTCATACTCCAAACTTTTCTTAATTGGAAAACTTCTGGTTTCAGCTGCACATCCTAATCAGCACAAGTCAGCACAAATGACTCCACTGCATAACTGATCACTGACACATGATTAATCCATCAATAAATGATAACCTCATTGATCTCAGGCTGCAGCAGAACCCTCGGTGTGTCCGCTGACGCTGCCTGACATGCAGCCAGCCTGCGTTTCTTATGGAAGAGAGACGTCTGGGGTCGCCTCTGATGAAGGAGACGACGAAGGCGGCGGCGAAAGCCTGGCTGGACGAGAGGAAGAGGAGGAGGTGCTCGGCATGGAGGTCCAGAAGGCTCCGGAGGCCTCGTCTGTTTGTGGTGAGTAAAACTAACCGTCTGAGATAATGAGCGGGTTCGTCAGCATTGAACTCTGGGGTCCAGTGCCACTCTGCTCCGGCTAGATGTTTGCACACAGTTTCCAAATCGGCCCACAAACCAGCAGATTAAATGTCACCAGCAGCGTGGCAGACAGCAGATAATCACATGCTTCACGTGGCTCGATGTGGATAGAAAATAACAGTAAAATAAGTGTCTTTGCAATTACATAGAAGCCAGTGAAGAAGATGGATTCATATTTGTGTCAGATGGTGTTTGCAGGTAATTATCAGCGTGTTGTTGTTGTACTTCTCTGCTTGCTTTCGGCTCATCTCAGTACAGTTCATGCTCTGTGTGCATCCACGTGGAGGTGGTTCTTCTCAAGCTCACACTTTGATTTACAGCCTTTTGTTTTTATTGTCAAAAGTTATTTTGAAGGTGAGGTCTGTTGTCGGTATTTTGTATAACAAAATACTAAAGATGGATGTAGTCACGGCATTTTATGAGAGAGTTCACAAACCTGCCAACTGAATCATCACCAAACAAGTTCTTCACCAACATGTGTGTAAAGGTGCAATAACGTGTTTGAAAATGATGAAAATCAACTTCCTGAAAAAACCTGATGAAGTTAGGATACCGATAAATGATTGTCGAAAAATCCATCCATCATCTCTACACCTTAATCCTCACCAGGGTCATGGTGGCCGGAGCCTATCCCAGCTGACTCAGGGTGAAGGCAGGTTCACCTGGACAGGTAACCAGTCTATCACAGGGCTACACTTAGAGACAGACAACCTATGGATGATTTAGAATTGGCTGTGGCTCAGGTGTAGAGCGAGTCGGTCATTGATTGGAAGGTCGGCGGTTCGATTCCGCCCTGTAACCTGTGTCACGATTGTCAAATAAGATCAGTGATAATTAGAAAAATGCTGAATATTGGATGTAAATATCGAGTCGACCTCTTTTGTTTTCCTCTGAGCTTTTAGTCTGAGTCCAGTTTCTGCACGTTACACATTTACATACAATATATAACACAGGTTGTGTTTTATGTTTTATGCAGCAGGTCCTTCAGGTTCAGATGAGAAGACGACAAAGAGGAAGACGAGGAGAGAGAAGAGGAAGCTGATGAAGAAGAAGCTCAAGTCGGCCGATGCTTCTGAGAACTTAATGTCCGAGCTTCCGTTTGCTCTGACCAGCCCCACCACGTGGAAGGCTCTCGGCTGTACGAGCACGCTTAAGATTATGATTCTAAGTCTAAGTTCCGTTTATTTTTAAAAGGTTGAGAGCCTGATCATTAGGTTTTGATTTAAGTTTAATGTTTTCCCTTCACCTGCAGTCCCAAACCCAGAGTCGGCCCAGAAGAAGACGAAGCGAAAGCGAGTGGACAGCGGAGGGCCGGTGGACAGCGACGACGACGGCGACAAGAAGAAGAAAAAGAAAGAGAACCAGCGACCAAACTACTTCGTCTCCATCCCCATCACCAACAGCCAGGTGAGGAGCTGCTGCACACCTGACTGAGGGAATTCTTCTATCGGACGTTTTACCAAATTATTATTTCAGGTTTCATTGTTCGTCTTCGTTCTCTGCTTTTGCAAAATGATGAGAAATTGTAGTAAATTGGCCGAGCACATTTTTAATTTAGATTTTATCACACGGGACATTTTTGCTTCCTTTTTGCATTTTCATTTTCTTCATGTTTGTTTCTACTTACTCCATATTTTTTCTTATTTATCTGTTTATGGTGACGATAGCTTCACTCTGTCAGCTGTAACGAAAGACTCGACTCATGAGATGAAATCAAAATGAACTGTTACATGAAATATTTTGTGGAGAACACGGTAATAAGTTCCCTCCAGTGTGCCGATGAGTGTTTGACACCTGATCTGGGGCCAGAAACAACAAAACTCAACCACCTGTGAACACCGATTTACCACAAAGCTCCTCTGACAGAGCATCTATTTACCTCCTCGTCTTCATCCACTGAGGTGTCTGAAGTGCTCAGGCAGATCCTGGAAGCGCAGTTCTGATGCTGAAGGTGAGACGGCAGCTGTCGGACCTCCCGCTGACTTTGTGAATTTGTCCGATGACAGATAAGCTCGGCGGTGACGGAGGTCCAGGAGGCGGTGCTGCAGCAGGAGCCCCGGCTGGCCAAAGCCATGATCCCCGTCCCGACGCTCCACATCACGCTGCTGGTCACTCACCTGGCCGACCAGGAGCAGGTGGACCTGTGAGTCGATGGAGCGAACACACAGAAATGCAGACGCTAGATGAGCTTGTAGTAGTGTTGTTTCTCTTTATAGCATATATGTGTAGAGTTGTACCTGCAGCCTCTTTAGCCTGAATTAACCATAAATCAACATGTTCAGCTCGTACTTGCTGCACATTAAATCATTCGATCCTCGTTATTTTACATTGAAATGATCAGAACGGATTGGAAGCGGAGCAGCTGCACATATTCACGCGATGTCTGAAAAACAAAACTACATAAACATCTGCATACCTGTTGGTGCATCTCGTTGCCACGGGAACCCGACCTGCATCCAGCTCTGGTGACGCAGAAGTCGTCGGTTTGCTGATGGAACACAGATTAATCTGCTGGTGTTCATCACAGAGAATGTTCAACCAGGAGCATCCATTTCACCGTGATTTGGCCAAAAATTAAAGTGATGTCCTGTATTATGAGTCAGACCAGGTCGTGTTTAAATTAGCAGCGGGACTCGATAAAAAAAAAAAAATTAGCTAATTAATTGGACGCTTTGTAATTAATTAACCGCGTTTAGCAATATTTCACACATTAAGCAAAGTTTTCCAATTTAAATAAATGTCAGTTGACGACTGAATCAATGAACGGACATAAACTTAAACACAAAAATGTTTATTTTGTGCATTTTTCATCCGTCTGCCACATTCACAGATCAGTGCAAACTCAATCGTAGCGTTTATATTCAACATTTTAAAGCTTTTTGTCTTATCGTTGCACAGTTTGCACACGACCACGCTCTTGTCCGAGCTGCCTCATGCTACGTATCCACAGCATCCGTCTATTCTCTGTTCATTGTGCAGCGAAACGCCCCTCAAGCTCATTTGCATAAAATTGACTCGACTTCAACTTTGTGCAAATTTGGCAAATTTTGGCCCCTGTGGGCTCGTAGCATCAGGCCTCGATCGGAAAAACTCAGATGTATTCATCATTAAAGAAAAAAAAATCCACAACAGTCACTCAAATAACTAGAAACTGATAAAAGTAATAATAAATAAAAATTTGCTAAATTATAATTTAGTGAAATGAGGCGTTGCTTTTGAATTTTGGTGGAAAAGAATAATTTTTAAAAACTAAACTTTTTTTCTGTATTTCAGTTGAACCACAAATTCAAAAGCAACGTCATGATATTTATTACATTTTTTATTTATTATTGCTTTTTGTCGATTTCAACTTGTTTATTATTTATATTTTATTATTTATTTACAGCTGTTTATTTTCCTTCTTCACTGGGAGGGTACATGAGTACATGTGAGGACGATTGTACGCTGTGTAAAAGGACATAAAACCTGTTTTTTCTCACTAACTGACCTTAAATCAGACTTTTAGGTCAGTCAGGATCACCAACATTACTTCTATTTGTAAACACAGGGCTTCACAAACTAGACGTTTGTTGTACTTCATGATTTTTTTTTTATTCCAAAGCTTTGGATCTGCTGCTGTGAGATCTCCTTCACCCACCAGAGAGCATCAATAGGACCTCATGATGAGCAGGATTAGAAGTAAAGGAAGTGAAATTACCCTGAAAGCAGTCTCACAGGGATTAATAGTGATTATTTAGATCTTAGTGAGAAAAAACCCACATGATTTATAGCGTTTTAAGCAAATGTCTCCCCACAAACAGACGTATTAATATTTCAGATTGACGCTCTCAGGTTTCAGCAGGAAGCAGCAGATGTTCCGTGTTATGCTCTTAATCTACACCAAGAAGAAGATGGTGTCATTAGCGATGGCTAGATTCTGTCGTTATGTAATCTGACGAGGAGGATTAAGTGTGCTGTGTCCCCCCCCTCCAGGGCGGCCGCCGTGCTGGCTCGGGTCGAGCCGTCGCTGGCCGAGCTGCTGGGTGGGAGGGACCTGGTGCTGCCCTTCTCCGGGATCGGCCACTTCAGGAGGGAGGTGGTGTTCGTGGGGCTGACGGCCGGACGGCACCGACGCACTCTGGACAGCCTGGCAGGTCAGTGGCAGAGTCCTCGTTCCTCCTAACGCCGCTTAGGACGTAGATATCGATTGTTGTTATTGTCTTTACGGGAGCTTTATGAGCCGGAGTCCTGCTCAGACTGAAACACTCATCGTTTTAGTCTCTGAAATGCCAAGAAATGGTGATGAGGAGCCTGAAATGACAAACATCCTGCTCAAATATCAACCTAAAGATATTCGGTTTGCTGTCATGAACGAGCAAAAGCTGCATAAAGAAGAAGATTTTCATTGTTGATGAATTTATCTGCTAAGTTCTCGATCAGTTGTTTGGTGTCTGAAATGCAAGAAAATGGTGAAAGTCAGTGTTTCCCACAACGCAAAGATGTTCAGTTTTTCTGTTAAAGAAACCAGAAAATATTCACCGTTTTATTCTTAAAAATGTTTTAAAAAATTAGAATTATTCACTTATTACATTCTTAATTATCTTAATAATTGTTCTTATTATTATTATTATTATTATTATTATTATTATTATTATTATAATTACCTCTTTAGTTGTTTGGTTTAAAAAAAAAAAAAGTCAAAAAACGGTTAAAAAAAAAGTCCAGTTCCTAAAAAAAATCTGTTCAGTTTACTGTTATAGTGGGAAAAATATTAGGATTTAGAAACCGATTAATTGATTATGAAAACAGTTTGCAATTAATTTAACAGCTGAAGACCATCAGAACATGAAAGCAGCAGACGACCTTTATTTTGAAAAACTGCTGCGACGATACAGATGCAGAAAAGGCACAAATTGGTGCAAAAAAAATTTAAAAATCTCAAGAACGCAGGAAATTTAGTTGCTGAATATTTCCTCACGTTTAATTTGTCCTCCTCGATCAGAACGTGAAAGCAGCAGACGACCTTTATTTTGAAAAGCCGCTATAACGTTACATGCAGGTGAAGCGATACAGATGCACAAACTGGAGCATAAAAATTCACCTGAATGCAGCACGTTTAGCGTCTTCTTGCTTTCTTTCTGACTTTTCCCTCTTTGACGTGTCAGGACGTAGAATCATTTGCGTGCTTGTTTTCGTGTTGCTTATGAAGCCAACATTTCTAAGAGGATTCCCGCTCCATCACTCCTGCATCACACACACACACACACACACACACACACACACACACACGGTAAACGAGCTCTCATTTGCTTAATGCCGTCCATTTCCCCTCCGACATGCCGCCTGAACGGGAAACATGCAGCAGACGCGTGCAGGAAATGAGGGATTTTCACTTGTTAATGTGCAAAGTGTTTGCGTCTTGCTCTGGGAGATTTGTGTGTTCGTATTAAACCGTGTGGCAGCGGTGGAAGGTTTGGGATCATAGATTTGGTGTTTTTAGTGTTGGCCAAGCTGAGACAAATCCCAAAAGGAAGTTGTTTTTGTTGTATTTTCTCTCCTCAGGGCTTCATATAAACAGACAAAACACAACAAGCTAATCTTTTACAGAGACACAGCCGCCGGTGACAAGTTTCCACATAATTGCTTTTCGCTATCAGATGTTTTTTCTCTTGTTTCTGTCCGTCTGGTGGCAAAATCTTAGAGGATTATTAGCTGGAAATGCATGAAAGTCTCATCAGATCATTGACCAGACTACCAGCATGGTGCTGGGTTCTCACATTAAAAAAATAAACCTGCAGCAGTTAAAGCTAATTTGCATTTACAGTGTTTGACCTCTCTGTTGGCAGCCATGATATTAATAAAGTTGTGTATTTGTATTATTATAAATGAGCAGGATAAAGAAGATTTCCATCGATTAATTAGCTGATTTGATCAGTTTTCTGTCATGTAAAGAGTCAGAAGATGGTGAAAAATGTCCAAAAAGCTCAAAAATATTCAGTTTACTGTCACAGAGGAGGAAAAAAACTGAAAATATTCAGATTTAAAAGCTGGAATCTGAAAATTTAGACTTTTTTTCCCTTAAAAAAATGACTCAAACCAATTAACTTGTTTGTCTAAATAATTTCCAAAGAGCTTAATTGTTGACAAGTGATTGATTGATCTATAAAACATCTAAAGTTTGCACTAATTTGAGCGATATATTCAAATACAGTGAAAGAAATTGCTTTCATCTTTGTTTAAAAAAAACAAAAAAAAAATCATATTTTAGAAACTGCAATCAGACAATTTAGACTTTTTAGCTTAAAAAAAGACTTCAATCAATAATAAAAGTAGCTGACAACTAGTCAAGTAAATGATAAATCATTGTAGATTTCAGTCCAGCTTTGAGTCCTTGCTTTCATTTCTAACAAATATAAGGATAATTTATGTATTTCTTTAAACAAAATGTTCATTTTTTTCAGTATTTATTGGATGTTTTGTAAAGCTGCAACAATTCTTAAATTAATCTGCGTCTGTTTTGATGATATTTTAATGATTTCGACTCAGAAAAACTGTAAAATATGTGATCGCAGCTTCTTAAATGTGAATATTTCCTCCTCTAGAGCAGTGAACGGATCATTTCTGAGCTTTGTGGACTAAACAAGACATTTGAGGAAACACTGATCGACTTTGTGTACGGTTCAGTGGATCAAACAGCGAATCGGTTTATCAGAAGAAACACCCACAACTGTTGGTACATAGTTAAATTAGTTCAGCAACCAGTGGACTCGTCTTTACGTGGTGTCGTCTCTGCAAAAGTTGTATTTTAACAAGCGGCATTCATTAAAACAAAAACAGTTCTGCAACAAGCAAAGGAAGGAAAAAGCTGGACTCTGCTGTCGTCGTGTCTGAACTCTGCAGAGCTGCCATCGATTATCTACTAACCTTTCCCTCCCTGTGGAGCCGCTCGTCTAAAAATACCGAAGCCCGTCGACCGCCTCGGCGTAGACGTGTCCTTGCAGTGTTGATGCCCTTCTTCCTTTAGTCCGTCTCTTTGTGGTTAAACGATATGCGGCCGAAAAGCTTCTCCCTCGTTTCTTTATCGCGGGTTTGAAGTGTGTCCGGTTACGTTAGGTAAACCGACACCGGTCCTTTTGGGTCATTTCATGCCAACTCGTCTGATTTTTAAATATGTTTTCAGTGGATGTGAAGACTTTGCCTTTAAAGAGTTTCAAAGAAATCAAAATGGTCCTTACTGGAAAAAAAAAACTGTTAAAATGTCCTAAAAAATACATTTTCTAGCTCTGAAGCTAATTTTAGCTGCAGCTCCAAATAACATTTTGACTTGTTTCTACCCACTGAAGACAATGGAGATGTTAAGTTTTGAAAATTAAAGATTTTTTTGTTTTGATATTAAATTATACATTTTTATTATTTTAATTTCTGTAAAAAAAAAAAAAATTCCACAAAAGATATTGACATGATTGTAAGTTCCAGCTTTTCCTGGAGGTTTCTGGGATGTTCAGTAAAATAAATCAGTTGGTGAGATGCTTTAAAAGAATCGCTGAAGTTATAAGATTTAACATCAGGGGTTCAAAATTCATAACTCAAAGTATTTGGAGTAAAGCTGTAGGACTTTGCAAGGTTCCGAGGTTTAAGTAGAAGTTTTTGGATGATTTAAAAAAAATAAATGACGCGAACCGGGAAACACTTTGAAATCTGGTTTAATCGGCGTGGAATGAACCTTTTTTTTGTTTTTATCAATAAAAAAGTCTTTGTGTGTTTTGCTGCTGCAGAGCTGTTGCGGAGCCGCTTTGAGGATCAGGGTCTTCTGCAGGGAGACGGTCGCGGGTTCGAACCCCACCTCACCATTATGAAGCTGTCCAGAGCGTCCAAGCTGCGATCACAGGTACGCACACGTGTTCTGGGCGGAGTTAAGTAATTCAAATAGCATGTGCAGGGCTTTTGCTGCCTTATTAAGGGATGGCTACAGACAAAAGTGAGCGAAATCAGATCATGTACAATAAATAATAATGTTCAGAAATCTGTAGTTTTTCTGTTATTTTTGGTCAGTTTGAAAACAAAAGCATCTATTATGTGTTTGTAAATGAAACAAAATGGTTAAAATATGCATTTCGTTTTTATTCTTCTTGTTTCCTGCAAGAAAGTCTGATATATAAACTCACCACTGATGCAAGACGGGAATGCTGGTAGAAAACTGTTGATCGTGTGTTAATATATTTATTTTACATCGATGCAGCTGATTATTTCTCACAGCTGACCTGTTAAACGTCATATATTTAAACATGATGTTACCATGGAGATCTAGCTCTGCACCATCAGTTACCATGGTGATCTAGCTCCGCAGCATTGGTTACTATGGTGATCTAGCTCCGCAGCATCAGTTACCATGGTGATCCAGCTCCACAGCATCAGTTTAGGCTAACCCGCTAATCTCGATGTGGTTTTCTGCTGCTGTATCTGCTTCAAGGTTCGACATGTTGTGTGTTCAGTGATGGTTTTTTGCACATCTTGGTTGAACCGGTGCTTGTTTAAGTTACCGTTCTGTTCCTTATTTCTTATTTTCTCTTTTTCGAACCCTAAACGTGTTTGTACGTGAAAGTCTGGCACGTCCAGACTCACCTAAATCCCCTTTTCTTCCTCCTTCTGATGCTCTGTTAGAACTTCAGCGGGTCGTCTTGACCTCGTGTACATCCTTAAATGCAGTGAGTTGATGCCGTTTGATTGGCCGATTAGATGTCTGTGTTAACGAGCAGCTGAACAGATGAACCTCAGAGAGTGAAGCTAATAGAGTAAATAATTTTCTTAGTGGAAAAAGTAGAAGTTGAACATGCAGACGTGGTTTTATTCCAGCTCTATTTTTCCACACATTGCCTCAGTTAACTTGTTTTTTTGTTTGTTTTTGCTCTATAAAAGCTGACTTTCCACATCCTTGTTATTACCTTCAGCGTCCTCCCAGTGGCTGTAAAACGTGTCATTTAATACTTACATGTATTGCTTCCAGCCAAAGCTACTGGTGGGGATAACTCAGTCACTGTGGCGTTTGGATGTGTATTATTTTACAGCATCGGGCTCAGAGCCAGACAGTAATAATGATGGATGAAAGGGAGGAATTACTCAGAAGTAGAGTTTGGTACGAGAGGATATGTGTATGAACTGGATAAAGATAAAAATAGGAGTTAAAAGATAAGCCGGGATCGGGGAGACGGAGGAAGGACAGCATCCATCTTTGTCTTCCTCTGACACCTGAAGGCGGCTCATCCTTCCTGGCGCCGGCCGGCCGGCCGGAGATCTCGTCTTCCTCCAGTGTTTGAATTTATTTCTGTTTGCTGAGAGGGAAAGTGAGCGTCTTAAAAACTTTTCCTTTTGTCTCCGTCAGGGTATAAAGCGTGTGGATCCGGCGCTGTACTCCAACTACACTAACAAGTAGGTACTTTGTTTGTCCTGTGATTAAAAAATACTGCAGCAAATAACTTAACTGACACCAGTTTAAGGTTTTACCATCTGGGAGGTGAATCGGGACATGAATTTACCCAGTTTATGCTTATTATTATTGATTTTAACATTGCATTCAAGGTGAGTTCTGCACAAATCCAACTCTGATCTTTTAATTCGCTTCCTCAAGATTTAAAAATGTCCAACTTACTGGTGTCTAAAAGTTGTTTGCTTCTTATTTCATGATAATTTCACTCCTGTTTCCTCATTTTTAACCCTCCTTTCTTTGCTCCTGCTACAGTTTTCCTCATTTTTTACTTCAACATAAAGTCCTGCAGCTCGATGGAAACTCAAACCACAGCTAGAAGGAGGGAGAACACAGTTAGAATAACCAATAAAACAAAAGTTAGGCTTAGTATTTGTTTCACAAAAATTGGAAAAACTTGGAATAAACCTGGCCAAAAATCACCCTACATGCTGTAGATATTTAAATATTTCCATGTTTAATTTGTTTCTGTATTTGTACCGTCTCTGCCGTGTACACAGTCTGCAGTTCAATCGAGAAAGTCTCTGAAGTTTTGTGGCGTGACTCCAGAAAGATGTTCCACCATCAGCTGATGCGATGGGGTCATTTTGGGATTTCTTTGTGTTTTTTATAAAGATTCACGCTCTTTCAGACTTCTGGGGTTCAACAAGGTTAAGAAAAAAGCAATATGTTGATAAATCCAGAGAAAGAATCCAAGTTTACAGAATTACACGTGGAAATGAAAACCAAACATAACCTGCAGTTCAACTGAAAACTCTCAGAATTTTTGTGACATGACTGTCGGTCTCAGCTGAGTCACTGATGGCTTCACGGTTGCTCCTGGAAGTGCAGAATTTTTTTGTTTTTTACTAAAATTGATCAAAGAAAAGTATTTATTTTTAGTACATTTTTGAAATGCTACTTGCAGAATAAAGTGAGTTGGATGAAATATCACGAAAGCACGCTGATTTAACCTCGTGTAGCTCATGATTGATTTCTTTCAGGAACCATGCAACAAATCTTTCTCTTTTTACAATTTCCCAAGCGCATAATTTGCTTGATTGTGTCACTTTCTACTCGTCTCCCTTGACTTTAACTCTCTCCGTCTCACCCCAGATTCTTCGGCGACCAGACGGTGGAGCGAGTGGATCTGTGTTCTATGTTGAAGAAGAAGCAACAAGATGGATATTACCACACGGAGACTTCGCTTCAACTCGGTCAGTACAGACACACAAACTGGATTTTTTTTGTGTGTCGGTGTGCGCAGGTGCAACACTGAGCCACCAGAGGGCGCCGTCACCTCACTTACAACATGATGAGTGTCCATGTTTGTGGGCAGAATGTGCTCCTGGTTGTGTGTTTTTGGTAATAACTCCCTGATTTTGTTTAATTTTTGATCTGCGTGGAGCTCGTTGGGCGTCTGTTTGTGTCTGGATTCACTTTTGGAAGGTTTGGAAGCGTTTGTTTGACCGGAGGGAGGTTTTCAGCAGGTTTATGTAACACCATCAAACTTCAACAGAAGCTAAAATAGAGGAAAGAACTGGTCTGATCAGACACCACGAGGATCCTCAAGAGCTCGTTTCCATTTGCCAGTCGCACACTGCCTCCCTGCCAGTTCCTTGGAAACTTGGCGGCGGTGTGGAGTAGTAGCTCTGATGCTCGCTGAATGAAAGGAGCAGTGGAGGGTTGGGGCTTTAAAAACAGTTCTGGTAAATGGAATATATTTGGATTTCTTCAGTTGAAGAATGGCTCAGGTTTTTTGGATCTTGTTTGCATTTTAAAGCAGTTTCACAAATGAACACTTTACACGCCAACACGCCTGAAAACACACATCACATGACCGTCCACGCGCACTGTGGCGTGACGAATCGTGAAAAGACGAGGAGCAGGGCTGCATAATTAGCCGAGTATTCATTTAGAAGATGATTTTGGCTTCTCACAATCAAACGAATTGTGCTGTGGATGTTCAGAACTGTAGAGGGCTTCCTGAGCTGGCGGCGGGGCCTCCAGGGAGCCACTGAGATGTTTTGGCTTCGCTTTTCGGGAAGCTGCCGTGCACGAACCCCCGCAGCGACGGCCCCGGATGGACGATGCAGCTGCAGCCCAGAGGTCGAAAGACAACGTCAAATCGATCTGGAAATCATCCGCTGATGTGGAAATATTTTAGATTTACGGCAGGTCGTGCTGAGCAAGAACGGATGTTGTGCAAACGGGGCGTCAGGGTTGTGTCTGTGCTGCTAAACAACGCGTAGAATTTGTTCCAGCAGGTGAAAAAAAAACACCACAAACTAAAACTCAAGAAGAAGAAGAAGATTACGCTGTACAGTGAAAAAGCCACACGTGTTTGTGTGTTGAAGGCCTGAATGTGTTGCTCTGCTGCTTTTAAATGAATCCGGCTCATCACATTGAGGGCAAAACCACGTCTACAAGCTGCGTTTTTAAGCTGTAAAGTCATAGAAAACCCAGTTGCGTTGCAGTTTTTGCACCATCCAGACAGCCGGTGTATCTGTGCTCCTTATGTGAAGCAGACACCGGCAGAGAATTCGGTTGAAGAGGACAAGCTTTTGCAGGAAAGTATCAGATCTGTGTGGATAAAACAAGCGGCGGTGATTCGTTTCTGCAACAAGTGTGTGATAAAAGCTCCTGCTTCCTTTATCCGGGCCGCACCAACGGCCAAATAAATCACAGTTTCCTTTTAAATTATGACGCGCCAAACTTTAAAACCCACCTAAAATAAAATAAAGATTAATTTCAAATTGTTTTATTTTTGCTCTAAACCTGTCGAACCCCCTGAATAACGCAATCAGCAAATCACAAAGGCTGCACTTGAGGGCGTAAATTATTCAGCACCTCTAATCCGGGATTTATTAATATTTTATCACTTTTTTAAACTCTAATTGCAGAACGTGCAGCAGTTGGAACGCCCTGTTTCAGTGTCAGAGACTGATGATGGTATTTTATCATTATTATTACTTCATTTAACTTTTGTGATCATTGTTCTGACTCTATGCAATTAAAAAAAAAAAGTGCAAATACGTGATTAAAGCAGGTTAAATTTAAAAGCTCTCATGTTTGCAAAGGTAATATTTAACTCTTATCTCGTGGTTTTGCTCCGTCACATTTAATATAAACTTTATCTGCCAGAAAAATCACAATTTTATATCTTCAACAAGCCGTTTGGCTCGAATTTAAACTGTGATCCGACTTTAAACTTTCAAAATAAATCCTTTTTTGTGATGGATTTAGCAAAAATAATCAAGTTTTTTGAAGAAAGTTAAGGGAGAAACTCAATCTAGTGGAGTTCTCTAACTCTAATTTCAGAGTGTGCACCAGTAAGAAGCCTCTGAGCCATGAAAGAATTGAATTATTGTATTTTTTCATTATTATTACTCGTATTTATTCATCTTGACAGCGTTTGTGATCGTCTGTTGGGCCTCCACAGTACATCCAGTTCTCTGTATTAATGGTTCCCCCTCCGTCCCTCCCGAGTGTGCGCATTTATAATTTATTCATTTATTTTAATTTGGGTAAACAAGCTTCTCCGTATTGATTAACACCCTCTTTAATTTCTGTTTGCGTCAATAAACTTGGAGAGATTAGTTTTTAATCGTGCAACGGAGCGCTGCCTCATTTTAAATCTTTATTTGTTCAGTTTTATTCTTTGTTGGTGCAACTCGGCCTTAAATCGCGGGGGGATTAGCACAAGCGAACGTGCACGCATGCGGTGTAATGGATTGGCAGAGGCTCCCCAAATCCCACAGTCAAGTAGCTGCTGCAGCGAGAGCGCTGTCAGCATGAGTGGAAGTGGGCTGTCACAATGTTTTGTGGATCACTGGGTTGTCTGAGGAAGACAAAGGGCGACTCTGTGAGCGTGGGAGTGACAGACACAGCAGAGAGATGTTTACCTCACACTTGACATCATCAGAAAGCTTCTGTTTGTGTCAAGGATTCCTATTCCATTTAAAATGCACGGAAATGATTTAAAAAAAAAAAAAACGCATCCGGCGCTTTGATGCGGTGGTGCAGCGTGCAGCTGGGAGCGCTGCAGTGTGGACGGGTTAATCCTCGCTCTGACTGTGTGGAAGGTTGCAGGAATTAAGTGTCTCCCTCTGCCTCCAGCTTATAAGTTGCATAAGCTTTTTAAACTGACACTATGTAAATTTTTTAAAAAAAGGAGGAGGAATAACACCGTCCTCCTCTGACAAATCAAAAAAAAAGAAGCAAGACACACCCTCACTCGACTGCATTCACTTCTGGTTTGGATTGCAGCCTTAGATTCTACGCTACTTGAGCTATGCTGTTTTTTAAATGTCCTATATTTTTAGTAGAGGTGGAAAACTTGGTGTCGAGTCACAAGTATTTATACAACATATTTAAGTCTTCAGCCATTGCACCAAACTGGTAGAAAAACAAGACAAATGAACCCAACAGGTTCAAATACTGAGGTCAGGACCCAACAGTGTTATTTATCAGGTGGATTAGTCTGAATAATTTAAACATTAAGGAATAAATCACGACACAAAAGTACATAAAATACAATTTTACCCATAAATATTAAGGCTAAGAGCCGACGGTGTTATTAAATATGGGACTCATTCATCTACTTTAAATAATAGAGTTCACCAGAAGGCATGTGGGAGACTCTGAAGGCAACTGGGAGAAGCTTCTTTGGTTGGATGAGATCAAATTTATGGCAATCAGCGTAGTGGTGGCAGCATCATGATGAAGCACGGTGGTGGCAGCATCATGATGAAGCACGGTGGTGGCAGCATCATGACGTGGGGATCTTCTCAGCAGCAGCCTGGAAGGCTTGTGAAGGTAGAGGGTGAATGAATGCAGCAAAGTGTAGAGAAATCCTGGAGGACAACCTGATGCAGTCTGCAGGAGAACTGAGACTGAATAGAAAATTTGTTCTGAAAGTTACACAGAAATGGTTTAAAGTCAGAGTCCAGACCTCAGTCCCACTGAGAATTTGTGGCTGGACTTGAAAAGCGCTGTTGACTGGTGATGCATGTGTAACCTGACAGAGTTTGAGTTTGAATGAAGTAAAACTGCAGCTTCTAGATGTTCAGGCTGATGGAGACCAACACAGAATGGACGCTGTAACAAAGGTGCATCTACTAAAGACAGACTGGAAGGAGATGGACACTTATGCAGTTACTCATTTTACATTTTATATTTTTAATTAACTGACATTACTTTGTAAAAATCACTTTGAGATGAAAGAATCTTCTTTGGAAATTCTAGTCAGAAAGGCCAAATTTAATGGACGATGGTTTAATGTTTAAAAGCCACAAAGGGGACGACTTCCGAGGCGGGTGAATACTTTTAATTGGCACTTTAACTTTGTTTAGTAACCATTATTTTTAATGACTGAATATATCAGCGAACTAGCACGGACGTCTTCCAGAGTGTTTCGTGGGTTTTATGTTTGAAAGAACAAATCATATGCGTCTCTAAATTAATCTCCAGTTTCTAAACATTAAATATATTTTCTACAGCGCCCCTCAAATGCTGCTGGGACAGCTTTGGCAAACCTCGGAGGAAAGACAAGCTCAGCATGATCGACTGCCTACTTCAGGAAAGTCTCTTTTATGAGCCAGAAATGAAGTGGGGGAAAATCGGCCTGAAAAACCTCCAGGTTGAAAAATGGCCGCCGTCCAGGAACGAGCTTTAGACCTTCGTAGTCTGAAGCAAAAAAAAAAGAACGCACGATGAGCAGCGCGAGGGATCGGCGTCTCCACAGGAGGACGGTTATTATTCAGCCCAAACGCCGCCGTCGTACCACTCAGTCGGGATTTAAATCACCGGGAACATGAATGATTTAAAGTAGCTGGAAGTTTTATTGCATCCTGTTAATTTTCAGTGCGTTCCGATGCGTCAGTCGTTGTTTACGTCATGAAATATGACGTTTGAACAGTTTCTTCTGCTTTGTTCTGCTGCTTCATCTGATATCATCACCATGAATGACAACCAGAGAAAGTCGCATCTCCTGATTCCTGGCAGGTTTATCTTCCTCCGCATGACACCGAGGTCCAATGTGCTTTTTCCTGGTGCCGCGCACTGGTCACCGTCTGATTGTGTGTTAATCCCATAATCCACAGTACAACATAATCCACAACAGAGCCGTGAAACGCAATCCGACGACGGGGGGGTTTGTGTGTCATGATGGGGAGGAGGCGAGAATGTATAGAGGAGAAGAAAAAGGGTTGAGGAGACGAGGACGGTGGTTTTAAAGTTAAATTGTGATTATTTCATGCAAGTAAATAATTAAACATGGGATAATGCGACATGTTCACGTAGCGTTACAACAATATAACACAATAAAACACAAATATCATCGGATTAAAGCTAAATAAGAATATAAAAGACTCCTTTGGTAATTCAAATAGTTACGTTTACAGCACCAATGCACATACAAACTGACGTATACAGACATACATTTAAAAAATAGAATATATTTAGACTTTTATATAATCTCACACTGCAGTCGAGCAGGTTTCTCCCCATTTTATATGTTATTGTGCGACTTTGCAGCAGTTTAAGGCCGTTATTTTTCTTATTTTTTTAAAAATTGTTTTTAGAATAAATTCCGACTTGATAAATATTTTACCCGTCAGAATAATTGTATTTATTATCAGGGGAACAGTTTCCATCCACAACTCCCCAGCATAATGTTTGAAGGTTTAAAATAAATGTTTATTGGCATCTGGACAGTTGGAAAAACATCCAGCTGGTCGCCGTCTTCCTCG
Organism: Stegastes partitus; assembly: GCF_000690725.1. Classification (NCBI taxonomy): domain Eukaryota; kingdom Metazoa; phylum Chordata; class Actinopteri; family Pomacentridae; genus Stegastes; species Stegastes partitus. Next base: position 118,260 of record NW_007579266.1, read on the forward strand.
TTTTAAAATCTGAACAATGGTTTTGTTTTACAGCAGCGGTTTTGTAAAAAATATCTTCAAATGCAAGATTCTGCAGCAAGAATCAACGAATTGTTCTGCAAAATTGGTTTCCGAGGTGTGAAAATATCGACTTTATCCTCCTGAAAATGAGCAGATTGTTTGTGGGAAAGCAGCGAGACGTCTGCAGCACATGTGGTTACGGTGATAGCGCTCAGGCCGGTTTAATGCTACGAGTCCAGCTGCTTTTACAAAGTACAGCCAAACCAAATACCAAACAATGTCAGGCATGTGTGCATTGTTTTTCCTTTATTTATTTATGTAGCATTGTTTGAAAGTCCTTTACAATCAGAAGAAAAACAGCAATGAAACGAGAAATAAATCTAAATTCTCACAGACGGATTCAGCAAATCTCAGCAGGTGGTAATAAGATCGTACGCTGTGAGGATTGTGGCAGCAGCTTTTTGAACTAATGGCAGAACATGAAGGGCAGCCTGAGTAATTACTGTACAGATGGAAAAATAGATCCTCAGAAAGTCTTTGACATTAAGTTCAGGTGAAAGAAACACGACTGAACTGCGTTCTCGACGTCAAACTAAAAGGTTAGAATCGAATAAGACTCCCAAATGTCATGGCTTACGTAAAGGGGTAGAATGAAGATAGGCTGATAAAATGGAGACCGTAAATGGTGTAAACCAGGGTCTGATTAACTCGAAGGTACAACAACGACAACCCTGTTTGATCTCAGCCTTTGGTACACGTCCTGCTTCCTGCTTTCTGAGGGAACCAAAGGAAACCTGCTGTTCAGCCAATCAGCTGATCGTTGGACCAAATGTTCCACGGTGCACTTCGCCCGCTAACCTGATTAGCCTAAATGGATTCTAAATCAGCATAAAAAAAGCTAGTATCTGAAATCAAACTAGAGCTGAAACCAAGCAAACCGTGCTGAAGCTGTACAGGCCGACGATGCAGCTGTTTTTCCAACGTTTTGTCAACATGTCGGCGGTTCTTTCCACTAACTGGGGCGCATCTCTGACTTTTCAGCCCAGCAGCACATGTGGACTCAGCGTGTTGTCCATGAAAATGTCGGTGGATTTACATGAACTCTTTCACCAGTCATGAAAATAAACCCGCGCGTTATCTGTAGATGAACAAAATGCTCCACTTTGCGCTCGATCTGCAGCCTCGTTAGCGTAAATTCATTCTGAATCAGCATAAAAGGCTAAACTGGCAGCATATTTAATCATTCGAAACTGGTTACTAAGAACATGAGCTGCACTTTTTCATATAATTTCTAAAAACAAAACTCTATCAGCACAACAACTACTGAGGTAATAAATAAGTTGGAGCACTTAAAAGTGGGGATGTTCCTCCTGACGCCAGAAATAATGGATTAATCCTCAAAGGCTGTTGATGTAGAACCTTTTTCTTGATCAAAGCAACACTAGAGATTGGAAGAATTGGATCCAGTAAGAGCGTATCGACCAACCAGTCATGCTGTTTGCACCAAAACCCAACATGGACGGAGATTATCCTGAAAAACCACCGGGTCACCGTTAGTTACGCTCCACAGTATCTGTACACGGTGTACTTTGGGTATCACGTGTAAACAGGAGGTATCTGGTGTTGTGTCTTGGCAGGACTCTACTGGTTTTATTGTTTTGTGACCGTGTATATCCTGGCAGTCTTAAGGTTTCTAGAGTGTCTTATATCTCAGAAACAACAATGCATTACTAATAATGATAAATTAAACACAATGATAATGGATAGATGGAACCAGAAGCTTCTTGGACCAAAAGCGACATTTAGCTGTATATTAGCGTTGCAGTACTTCTGATCGTTTTTCCAGAAGACCTACAATAAATCTATGAAAGAACCAAAATTCTGGATCGTTTCTGGCGACTAACAGTCACTACGTGGTCTTCACAAGCGAGTGCAAGCGTTCGTTCATGTGCGGAAGAAGATCAGAGTAAGTGGGGAAGGCTGTTGTGTTGTCCGCTTGTGTTTGGACAGATGGCAAAAGTTTAGAGGTCAGAACTGAGACGCCAACTCTGCTGGAATGTGCCGGTAATCCAAGCAAAGGGATGAAGACAATTAGAGGAGTCTGTTGTTGCGCCACCGCAGAAGGTTCTTGGTGAGAAAACCGAGGAACTTTCTTTAACTTGGCCGGCGTCTGGTGAAACGGTACCGGAGCATCCAAAGAAAAGAAAGAGAAGCTGCATAAACACGTCTTCATACGTAGAGGACTGGATGTTGCTCCTGTCGAGGCCTGTTGGTGTTTGCAGTACAAAACATTCACACCTACAGTAAGAAGCAGGTATAAATACACGTTTCTGCAGCCCACAGATGCAGCAGCACACGGCCAGAAGAAGGAGGTTTGCTGCCCTGCGACCTTTTGGTATTTTACCGAGATAAGGTTACTGTACAGGCTGCCGCGCTGCTTTGTTGTTTCTTTTTTTCATTTTTATTTTTATGGAAAACAAATCTCTGGCAGTTTTTCCACTCGCCCGCCAGACAACCAGATGACGCAGTTGGCCAATTTGCATGTAAGTGGGCTAATTTCTCTCCGGAGTAACGCTGAATGAGGAGGCTATAATATGTGAAAGATGAAAATTGAAGAGTTAAAGGGCTTTTTAGCAGTACTCGGGGATTATTGATGCCTCGCCGATGAAAAGCGGCGCGAGAACGTCCTCGCTGGTGGGCTTTTTTTCCAACGTACATTAACTGGTTTATTGTGGCACAAAGTAAAGACACTCAGCTTTTTATGATGATGGATGTCTTGCATTCGTGGCTCAAAGAAACAAAGCAGATGTTTTCTGCAGCAGAGGAGGAGAAATCATAAATACATTTTACAACTGTACAGAAACCTGCGTGCAGAAGAAAACAATGTGCAATCGTTCCTTGGGACTCGTTTGCATTGTGACTCCATTGTGGTTTTTTTCTCACTTTTTGTATTAGAAAAGCTGCTGGAGGTCGTGTTTTGCTGCAGACAGCGGCGATCGGGGTCTTTGAGCTGGAAGAACAACGAGGTTTTAAATAAAAACAGTACAATACAAACCAAATACACCCAAGGCTTTATCTGTTGTTTCTTTAAGACGTCCCTCGTGGAGACACTGGCGAAACCCTGCTGGCTGTGTTTTCTAATAATTAATTTTATTCAATAGAGTCCCTCAGCTCTCTACCGTTCCTTTCTTCTTCTCTGTAATACTTTAGAGCGAGAGAGCTCATGAATGTCTAATATATTAGGGAAAGACCGTCTGAGCGAGGCCTTTGTTGTCGCATATATCCTCCTTCGTGGGACAGAAGCGTTGCCAAACGTTGTTCGGTGATAGAAGTTGAACATTTTTAAGCTTGAGCGACTTCATAGGCAGAAATAAACGGCACCGCTGGTCTTCTGACAGCCTGTTGTTATCATTTTAGTATAAAATAACCAGATTCAGATGGTTGAATATGCTGGAAATATTACCTTTATGTGATTTTAGAGTTTATATAAGCTGATAAGGCTGATAGGTCGAGAAAAGAAGACCACAAAAAGATGCAAACACACCAGAAAACGTTGTAAAATCACTACAAAAACAAGCCAAATCCCCACATAAAGGGATAAAAAGCACCACGAGATGTGAAATCACTGCAAAAACACACAAACAAACCACAAAAAAATGTGATATTGCAGGTAGTTTTAGTAATTATATGAATATGTGCACGCTGGTCTGCTCCTATAGTTTGTTTTATTATTACAGTAGAAACTAACCAGGTTCAAATTATGTATTATGCTGCTAATACAAGCTTCTTATGTTGATTTAGAATTAATCTTTATGCTGATGATAAAGCCTCAGCAGGTAGAGAAAAGGTGTAAAATCACCACAAAAAGACGTGAAATCACCACAAAAACGTGCAAAATCACAACAAATAAAGGCAAAATTCCCACCAACGTGTGAAATCGCTGCACAAACACCACAGAAAGACGTGACGCTGCAAGCTGCTCTCAGTGTTAATATGAACATGTGGTCTGCTCTGAGTCTGTTCTTACAGTTTTAGGATAATAAAACTGTTCAAGTGATATTTATAAGCTGAGAATACTTACTTTTTTTAATGTTGGTTTCGAGTTAATTTAGGCTAATAAGGCTAACAGAAAAGATGCAGAATCACTACAAAAAGATGCAAAATTGTCAAGAAAAGTTGCAAAATGACCACAAAAACATGCAAAATCCCGACATAAATAGGCAAGAATACCACAAAGATGTGCTCTTACAAGCTATTTTCAGTAATCACATGAGTAGGTGCACGCTGGTGTCCATTTCAGTAAAGACATGATTAGGTTTAGAGGATGTAATCTGATTAATGTTGATTTAAAGTTCATTCGGCTCATGAGGCTGCAGGTAGAGTCACTCTGTTCTGGGGAACAATCAGCTCATCTACAGATAAGATACTTTGTCGATATTTTTTCAGTCCGCCGACGTTTTCTTTGGTTCGCTGCAGCCACAGTCCATCCAACCGTCCATCTCCATCTCTGGGTCGTAATTAACACTCCGTCATCGGCGTTTTCGTCCATCCGCGGCGCTAACCCGATCAGTTCTGCTAAATTAGAAGGAACAATACGCGGTTTGTTTGGTTTCAGCTGTCGTTTGATTTCGCTAGCTAACGAAGCACACCGGATACACCGCTCCCAACGCTGCCAACTTTGGGACCCTTCATTTAGCCTAGCGGCGGGAGTAGCCGTGCATGAGTAACGCCGTCTTTCCTGTTGCAAACCTCCAATAGTATGCAAACTTCTGAGACTTTTGTTTGACTTGCGGCGTGACATGTTTTTAGCTATAGACGACGACGGTTACAGCATCTGAGAAGCTTCACGACTTCTCAACTGAAAGAAATTGCATTCCTTCTCCTCTTCCACACTGTCCCGAAGAGGACCAGAATAGGATTTTGTCTCATGTGCAACTTGAAAAGAGTGAAAACAGTGAAGTTCTGCCAAGTGAACATTGATCTTCCTGCACAATCACATGTACCTCTTGCAGGCTGCTGTACGATTGAACTTGCAGTCTTCTTCTGTCTCCTGGCCAAGTCACAGCAAGTATTTTAGACCCTGATGCATCTCGAAACACATAAACATTATGTAAAACGATCCCGGCGTTACAAGCAGAACAAGAGAAGTTCGCGGAAGCAGCTGCCAAACCATCTGTATGTTCCAGCAGCAAGTGCCAATACTGACAAAGCAGGAAGAGTTAAGTTTGTATGTGGTCTGAAGCCTAAATGTATAGCGAGCGCTGCAGACAATAAGCACCTTGCAGTATAGCGGATGCTAAGAGGATATAAGTTGTGCTGGAGTGAGATTAAAGTGATGAGAAAGGACAGCGGGACAGAGAGGAAGGAGAAAAATAAGGCAGCAGTGACTGAGCAGATGGACAAAAGGAATGAGATTAAACAAGAGTGATAGATGAGTGTGGGAAGAGAGAAGGAAAGGCAGGCTTGTAGGGGCAGGAGAATTAAACAGATAGCGAGGATGAGAAAGGCTGATAGGACGGCCGGACAGAAAATTGAGTGTCTGAGCGAAGGTGACGTTAAACAGACGATCGAGTTGGGGTCGGACGGTGACGGAGCTGAGATGATGAACAGAGCGAGAGGAATAATATCAGCTGGATGGAGGACGATGGTTTGATGCATCTGAGTTAATGAGAATCAACCGAAATAAACTAGAATATTTCTTATCAGGCACAGGCTCTTGGTCTCAACCCTGCAAAGCCTGAACCATGAAATAATTGCCAGAAGTGTTTTTGAAGCTGGAGTGCTTAATGAACTGTCTGATAAATAAAAATTAAAGATCAATCTGCACATGTGAGCTTTGATGTGGACGTCTCAGAAACTCATCTATCAAGTGTGATACACTTGGCGTTAGAGGGCTCATTAGGGACGTCCCAATACAATCCCAATCACTTATTATTTAGCATCTACAAATACCAAGTCCCAATCCAATACCGTTGTCCTACATAATACACAGTTCAATTTCATTAACGCTAATAAACTTAATCCAATGTTTTGGCTTTAAGCTGAATAGTTCTGCAAATTGCATTTCTGCATCCAAGCTGTTCATTGAGAACAAACGTTTACATATTCTCATAAAGACCACGTACATCATGGACTTGAGTTTTCAATGACTCTTAGAACTCCTAGCAATCATCACTTTTGTTCACAGCTGTAGGCGGCTATGAACCTTGTTGTAAAGCTCTTGTAGTTGCTCCACAAGTTCCAAAAGACGATGAAAACCTGTCTTCTCTAGATGCATGTCAGAAAACGTGTCATCGAACCGCTGTAGTACCTGGTTGTTCCACCAGGTGGAGCCTCTCACTGTTTAATAATGTAGAGACCAGAGGAGGCGTCACTCAGACTCCAGCCAGAGCTCATGTTTCAGACAAACTGGTTCATCTCAAATTAATCATTCTTTTTCTGATTGTTTTTTTTATTAAAAGTGACTCAGACTGCAATAAAACAAATTATCGTTGCAGCTACCGCGCCCCGTCCTGTGTATTCACAATATTCCCCATCGTAGTTGAGGCTATTAGCATGCTAGCATTCGCAAACACAAAGTACGCTGTAAATTTCCGTAACACTCTTGATAGACATCGACCTGCGTGGTTTAGTTTATGCGACAGTTAGCGGAGTTAGCATTAGCTCTTCTCCTTCAGTTACCATGGCTATTATTGCTTCACCCTACAAATTACAGGGTTTTAACATGTGACTGCAAAAACATAGAACCAAGAACCTACCTGATCTCTCCTGAACTTCTTTTTTTCATTAAAAATACTAATAATTCTCAATATCAGCAGAAATGAAACGTTTTATTGTGAGACATACACGTAAAATTACAACAGTCAGATGTTTTATTAAATATAAATCCAGTTGCCACAATGACATAAATATTTCTTTTTCAAAAATGGCATAAAGAAAATAAATATATACAAATAATGTGCACAACTTCAAAATGTCACAGCAGTGACGATGGCAAAAAAAATCCCGACAGAAACGTTGCATGACGGAGTCAGAGAAGCTTTACTGACCTCAGCAGTCTGGACGAGCAAATCAAACCACCGCAGCGAAGTCGTATTCAAACCAGCAAGTAACTAAATGATCGGTTCTGTCATGGCAGCGTGAGCGAACACTGACGGAGCGTGAATGTATGCGAAAATGCCGCGTTGCATTAACTTCACCAAACAAAGCGACGAGCAGCGCAACGAGGCCTGTAGTCTCCACTGTGTGTGTCCAGTCTGTGCTTTAAGTCTTAGCCGAGTGTGCAGCGCATATAAATAATGTTTTCCTTTGTCGGGTGGACCAGGGGAGTTTTTTATAGTGAGTAATCCTGCCAAGTGGCTGCCTTTCTCCTCTTGGTGACAGGAGAGCAGAGCAGTAATCTGTATGGAGATGGAGTGGTCCTGTTTGCTTTAGGTTTGACTTTATCAGCTGAGTCGTTCACAATAAGCAGTTATGGCTAATGGGACGTGATTTATCAATTTTCCCCTTCTCTGTGGGAATAGACCAGTCAAACATCGTAGCCTGTTGCTCTGGGACGTTGCTGTTGAACTACTGGCTCAAGCATTCGGCAGATTACTTTATATATTCTTGTTGAACGTAGAAAGCGTAAAATTAAACCTTGCTCAGATTACATGTGCATATTTTTATTGCCTCTATTCCCTTCCTGCCCCAAGCCCTTTTAACAAAGTCTGAGACAGTGCTAATGGAGTCCACTGGCAACCATTTGTCCATCAATTAATCTATCAGGTCGTCTTGTAGATCAGCTGCAGTACCTGGTTGTTCCACCAGGTGGAGCCTCTTACTGTCTTATACAGTAGCGACCAGAGGAGGCGTCACTAGTTCATGTTGGCAAGCAGAGAGCATTGTGGGGGTTTAGCTAGCAACGGGACCATGACAAAGACTTCCGTGATGATTAATGACCTCCAACCAGAGCTGGAATCGATCAGGACAGTGTCCCCGATGCCGAGCTTTGAGATTGGATCGTATCATTCCTAGCCGACTGTTTTACTGATTAATCAAATGATCTAAACGACCAGTTTTCCTCCAATAAAAGCACCATTTGATTCACATTCATTTTGTTTTGATAAACTGTATGTTATTGTATAATGCAGCTAAGTACAAAATGCAAACAGAGATTTACATAATGAAGTGCAAAACTTAATTCCAACATGATTAAGACGAAATACAAAAAGAAGACTTATTATTTAGGTCAAAAGAAATCCAAGTTTCTGTCTCCTTAACCGATCGATAAAGCAGAGACTGACTAAAGCTCAGTGTGGTCCAGTTGCTCTCTGACTTTGATCGTAGCTTCGATTTATATGAAGCAGAAGCTGAACTCGCTGCATCACGGTTTTCTTTCATTTCTGTAGTTGGTGAGTTTGTATGAAATCGGGATCTTAGTGGGTCAGAGCAGCAGCTTGGTTCACATCTTTTAGTCACTATTGCACACAACAAAAAATACTTCAGAGCAGTTTTATTGGTAATTCAGCCACGTTCAGCCATCATATCTCAACTCTGCACAAATCATCGTTTTGTACGCTATCATTTGAAGCATACGGAGACTTTTGAAGCCTTCGGGCTTCAGAAACGGCACTGTTGTCTAACACTATAGCGCTGACTGCAGCTGAAAGAAGCGGAAAATGGCTTATTACGCAGTCATACTGAGGAACAATGTGTTGAAGTTTGGTAAAACATGTTGCTTAAATGTACCGATGCCAACAAATTTTCATTGAATTGGCTGAAAAAAAAAAAAAAATCCCAGCAGCTTTACTGGGTTCTCCAACCGTCCCTTTGTTTACTTGGCAGCGTATATAATGCCCACATAAGGCCAATGTTCCTCCTCCTCTGGATGCCATAAAGGCTGATTTAGATCGCTGGAGCCGCTTACTTCCTCCCTAGCTGGGAAGAATTGCTCTAATTATATTAAACGTCCTGCTCGGACCGCTCTGCCCGCTGCAAACGAGCCCTGGTTTCTTATCTAATAAGGTCATCGAAGGGCTCGAAGGCTGGTTGAGTTTTTTTATCTGGCGCAGAAGGAAGCCCCAACTGAAGATGGCAAAACTCCAAATGTGAGACTCCATCAGTCGAACCCCCAGGTGATTGGCTCGGAAATGATCAAGCCTCAGTTTGGCTCAACATCGAGTTGCCTCAGTCCAGAGGACCTCTGTACCGAGCCTGACACTTTGGGTCAGCGCCTGGAGGTCCATCCACACTGCAGAGGAGCGTCCTCGGTTAACATCCCCTCGTCGTCTGTCAGGCTGCCAAGACGGTGCTTTTAAAGAACAGTACAACCAGGAGCTAGCTAAGCTAGGAGGCCAAACTTTACTGTCCTCTCAGCAGCTGGCAGCAGTATGGCTCAGTAGGAAGGTCATTTTTTCATTTTCATCACTACCACATCAGCAACTTCTAGCGACGCCTCACGTATAGAAGCGTCTTTACAAGTATCCAAGAAGTCAGTGACATGTTAGTCTCATTTTTGTGACGTTCTCAGCTCATAGAAAACAGCTCATGTAGAAAAAAATCACATTGTTTTAGGTAAATCTGACATTAGAATGCCTTATTTCACTCTTTTTTCAAACATTTTTTTGTTTTGTTGCAGTAACTGACTTAAACTAGAAGCTTCTCTGTGCACAGATGCCCAGCAGCATCTACTGCATCACTGCATGCGAGGCGTTTACAGGGCGTCAGTAAGTTCAGCACAGTGGTAATTTTGATTTTTGTTTGTTTTAATAATTTTTAAATAAAATTAAAATTTGTTTTCGTCAAATTAGTCATTGGATTTAGTTTTAGTCTAGATTCAAAAGTAAGTGAAAATTATTCTTCCTTTTTGTCTTGTCTTTAACTGTCCTTTTAGAGTAATTTTTGCATTTTTGTGACGTTCTCAGCTCATAGAAAACAGCTCATGTAGTAAAAATCACATTATTTTAGGTAAATCTGACATTATGACACCTTATTTCACTGTTTTCAAGTAATTTTTTCTCACAGCTTTGTGCTCTGCAGTGACCGATGGAGACTAGGAGCTTCTCTGGGCCCATTTACTGATGCATGTGAGGCGTTTAGGGAACATCAGTAAATTACAGTATCTATTAATAAGCTGACGTTGAGCCCAGTGTTAATTTTGCCACCTGATTCTTATTTAGTTGTAGTGTTTTGATGAAAGTAGATATAAATTTTTGTCTAGTTTTAATCATTTGATTCAAATTTTGTCAGTGAAAACTAAAAACATTTTGTCATTTTAGTCTCATTTTTGTATTTTTGTGACGTGCTCAGCTCATAAAACCCAGTCATGTAGATTAAAACCACCTGGTTTCAGGTAAATCTGACATTAGAATGCCACATTCAGTCTTTTTGAACCAATTTTTGTTCACGGCTGTCTGAGCTGTAGTAACTAGTGGAGACTAGAGGCTTCTCTTTGCACAGCTACCTAGCTTAGCATCTACTGCAGCCTGCATGTGATGCATTTAGGTAATACCTATAAATTGTTTTTTGTATACAGATGTTCAACCCGGTGTTGATTTAGTTTTGTTTTCATCAAGAAAAATTAAAATTAATTCAGTGAGAAGTTTTGGGTACAGTTTTATTTCTGATGAGCCGCAATAGAAGATGTTCTGGAGTCAGCTTTGATGCAAAGACGTGTCCGTTAGCAGGAACTCAGCACCACAGTGAAGGGAAAGCAGCGCACTGTTTATTTAAATGTGAACATGCAACAGAAATACTTTCTCTAAATAGCAATCTGACCTCAGCATTGATTGAAGCGCTCTGGCCGTAACTCTCCACCCCGAGGTCTGGTGTCGTAGAAGAACTGTGAGTGTTTCTGGTGCTCCAGAGAACTTAGATGCCATATGCCTCCTCCTCGGTTTTCCAGATGGTCGTATTATAAATATCAAACACGAGAGGCCAATCAATCTGTCGACTTTTCCCGCAAAGACGAATATTTTGAGTCAAGGACGCTGCTTCAAAAAAAAAAAAAGAAGCTGTAGCACCGTCTTGTTTAACTTCTTAATGAATACGTCTTATTTATGCTTCAAACCTTCATGAACGCTTCCTATTAACTTTGAGACCTTTTTGGACGAACCTGTTTGTACATTTTGTAGTGAAAAAAACATGTTTCATGTAACCTTGGTAATATTTATTTGTTTGACGTTGCCTTCCTCTGCTGTCGGGGTTGGTGATGAGGGTTGTAAATAGAGATAATTTCCTTTATTTTTTATTTTATTTCTTACTCTAACCCACTCATTTGGTCACAACATGTCTGAGCTGTGTATGAAAAATGGAATAAATTGATTTTTATAGGAAGAAGAGAACATTTCAATCAGGAGATAAAGACAAAAAACGTTTCTTACAGTATTAGTTGATCGTACTGGTGCTAAAAATGATGTTCAGTGTGTATGAAGAGCTGATGGATTCGTTCTACGTTGGAAAAACTAAAGTACACAAGCAGATATCGATGCTAGTGGTGGATAAAATGTGTGTAGCAGAAGGAAGCAGCTGGACATTCAGGACTAGTGTTGTCACATCTGTTCAAATTGCCGTCGCCGAGATGCGAAGTCTGCAAAAGAAATTCGAGTGGAAATGCTAAAATGCCAGACATGTCCCACGCAGCCTCAACATTACTGCATTCACAACAGGTTTCTGCATGTTTTCTGTTCTTCTACATGCCGGTCAGCTCATCACATGTCTGTCAGTGTGTCTATAGTGTTTCAGTGAACACTGGCTTTATTACCAGAACAGACTCCGGTCCCTGTTATCTGCGACATGCAGTTGCCTCCTTCTGTTTGTGTGCACAACCTGTCTTGTGACTGCTTCAGCGCCGGGGCAGCGTGAGGTGATCTTCAGCCGAACAAAGTCAACACTGTTGCTCTGTTTTTTCTTTAGTCGTCTCCCTGTCAGCGGCGTGAGGATTAAATGAACGAATGCTTAACCCTGTGATCCCCAGAGCCTGCCGGCGCATTTCAGAGGCTTCTGTTCTTTTTTTAAAAATCACCAAACTGACACCGTTTCTCAGAAGCTGGAGCGAGTCTTGCCTGATGTGCAGATAGTTTGAGGCAAACTGCCAAATATCAGCTTCGTACCGTAATATTTCACCAAGATTGCTTCATTTTACATGTCTCGGTTTTTAAAAAATGCAAAAAAAAACCTTTTG
>NW_007579266.1:131384-135322 GCF_000690725.1 Stegastes partitus
TTGATAAAAACTCGCAAAATATTGCACTTGTCAGTACAACGAAGAAGGCGTGATTGACTCACCTGCCACCAGCAGTCACAAAAAAATGTATCAGTGATTTGGGCTGAACTGCAGGATGTGTTTACATGAAAAGAAATGTAAATAGTTAAATACCAATCATTTGTAGGGCCGCCATTTTTGTTTTCGTAAAAATGTCGTACATGTTAATTTCAGTTTTTAATTATTTCTCGTAAATTGAATGATGTTTGTGATTTATGGTGATATAACTGTGCCATTCTGAGTTGTCTCTCCTTCTAGTCGTGGTCGCTCTGTTCCCATAGAGCCAAAAATAAAACCACCCAGAAAAAAAGGGTTAAAGCTCATAACACACATTTCTGCTGAATTCATTTCCCCATCTGAACAGAAACTGTTTACCAGTTAAATAAAACATGTTGTTTGTGAAACCTCGCTCTGATTAATGGGTTTAGATAACAACAATATGGGGAGCAGTGAAAGGCACAAATCATTTAGGCTGCGTGTCGACGCACACGTGGGCTTCGGCGTAACCGACACTCAATAGCAATCAGGCCTCGTCAATAACAACACTTAAGCCCCACAAATAGCCGGCGTGGCAGCTGCATGTGTGCGTTTGTGTGCAGAGCGGCAGCTGTGGGCTGAACGCTGCCGTCGGAGACAGGACTCCTCTGTCCGCCGGCACAGCTGAGCTCGCTGCACGACGCTTTCTGCACGCCGCTCCACAATGGAGGCGAGTGTTGGAGTCGCTTTGACGTCGCCACCTCGTCCCCTTGATTGTGATTTGCTCGGTTATTGCCGCGTCGTTAATTAGAGCCGCTCCGTCAGGTTGTCCACAAGCAGCATCCGTGGAAACCTGTGGAGAGTTACTTAAGGGCTCATCAGCGGAGGGTCTGACGGGAGCTGTCGAGGAGGCTTCAGCGGAGGCCTCCTGGTTGAAAAGCTGCTTCCCCTAATCACCTGTCTACCTGCAGCGCCGCTGTTTTGTGGAGCGCGACGCGTAGCAACAAGGTGGCCGCAAATAACTGTTTAGAAATTCAAATGCAGGGATTTTTCTTCGTATGGCTGAGGGTTGTTCCACTGCAAAGATCAATCCTTTCTGACTTCCTTTACTCTGTTATGGCCATGCACTGCTTCTGGAAGTGGCAGGTTTTTCCCCCCTTTGTCCCTCCCTGAATCCAATATCGTTTTTGCGCATAATACAAAGGAATCGATGGATATTGGTGTTGTAGGAATGTTTGCATGAGAACTGCTGAGACTGATCAGTTTGTCTCTTCTCTGTTTTCTTAATCTTTCACAACAAGACAGGAAATGAAACGAACGAGACGCAAAACGACACAGAAGAGACACAACATGAAAAAAGCGAGACGCAAAAAGACACAAAGTGTCACGATCAAGAGACAAAACTCAAACGAAATCCAAAACAACACCAACGTGACAAAAAAGAGAAGAAAATAAGAGACACCAACAACAGGAATGAAACGCAAAAGAAAAACGACACGCAAACCGACAAAACAAGACGCAGAAACCAAGAACGACACAAACTGGACACAAAATGACACAAACGGCTCAAAATAACACAGACGACATGCAAAACAACACAAAAAAAGCACAAATTGACACAAGCAAAGCCACAATATCATAAAAAATGAGACACAAACCAACAAACAGGAATAGGATCGACTGAGATCAATTAGTCTCTTCTCTAGTTTCTTATCATTTCCCACTAAGGTCCAGATCTTAAAACATTAATAATTATTGTTTTCTAGACTCTGTTTCGGGGTTAATCTGTGGCTGCTATGCTAACTTAGCCGCTAGCCGTTAGCGTAGCATCTATCCCTAATAGTATTCTTCTCACCTTCCAATAGTAACATGAAAAAAAGCCATTAAGCAACGATACATGTGATAGGATGGATCTTCTGTCTTCAGCATTTCGAAAGTTTTCAACAGAAGCAGTTTGAACCACATCTGAGCCGTCAGGGTCTCTGGGTTTATTGTTATTATTAATAATAAAGACATTCCCATCGAAAACCGATGCAGCAGCAAAACAAACCGGAGCATAAAAACTCACCAGAATGTGTTTAACGCTCAAAATATCCTCGACCCTTCTGCCTAATGTGTCCCCTCTCCGGTGTTTCGAACACCATTTACGCCCATGCATGCGATGACTCATGTGTGCCTCGTCGTGCTCGACCTGTGCAGGTGATATTTCAGGTTGGGAGGGAGTCTGTTGTCACTACGAAGTAAATCCTGCACTTCTGAATGGGACTCGATGCCGGCCTGCTGAAGGGAAGGATGGCTGAGCTCCTCACAGCGCCAGAGTGCAGCTTTGAATGCAGATGAATGCAGTTTTAAATTAGGTGTTGGTGGAGGAACATTTACATATGTAGAAGTCTGAGGTGCTTAAAATGTGCGCCTTTTCTTTTTCGATCCACTTTGTACTTCCTGTCCAGAACATCTCAGAGGCAAATGTCGCTTCACTAAATTAATCCGACGTCTCGGGTGACGTTTTAAATTCTGCCTCTTTGCTCATAAAACACACAAAGACTCTATAAAATATGAAAATACAAACTAAATGATGCAACAGTTTTATACAAGTACAACTGAAATGATCAGCTGGATAGTCAGTCAATTTTTTAAACATTTTTAGAATTTTCACAGCTAATTAATCAATCGATTAATGGAGAAATTTACTATTTTTTGCAGCTATTGGTGCAAAATAAGCTCCACCAGCTAAAACAGTGAAATCCTGCTTTTACATTGATGCAGGATAATAAAAGTCTGCTGATATAATGTCGACGTTACTCTGCGTTGAGTACTTTTATGAAATGAAATGAAAAATACTTTATTTATCCCAGAAGGGAAATTCAATATATATATTTACTGCTTGAAGTATGTTTTAATGGTTATATTTACACACTTGTGCTTGCATTAGAATGCATCAGAGTACTTTTTACAGATAGATTTAGTACTTTTTTTTTAAAGAAAAGGATGTAAATACTCGTTGTAATGGACAAAATTATACAGATTATGATATTTTCTTTCCCTTCGTCAGCCTTAAATTGTGCTTTTATCTCATTTTATTGGTGTTCCTGTGCAGATATCCAGCTCAACCTGCCGACGTTAACCAGCGTCAATAATAAACCAACTAAAGACCAACGTGGGAAATCTTAAGGTTTCAATGCAGAAGTTTGACCGTTTACAACTTTAAGACTCACAACGCTCAAACGTTTAGAGAAATTTCCACTCAGTTGCTGTGAATTGTTGTTAGAAAAAAGTCATTTGCTGACTCCACAGTCTAAATAAAGGAGACCAGATGGAGGAGGAGGCAGCAGGAACAAGCGCAGATCCAATTAGACTTAATTAGAGCACAATACATCATTCATAAGATCAGGTTGGACTCCATTCAAGCTAATAATTGTTGCTTTAAAGGGAAATACAATGAATGGAAAGAGTATGTCGCACAACAGACCACGTATGTGTTGGCTGGAGGTTGGGTTTGAGGATCACAGCTGACCAAATGTTGGACGCATTTTAATGCAACCGACTGATAAAACAGTGTTTAAAGGTGAAGAACGATAGGTGTGTTTGCGATAGAGAAGCCGAGAAAATAGCAGGAAGAGAGAAAGATGAGTTATTAAACCCAGAGGAGATTGTTTAAGACCAGGAACCAGAAGGTGAAGATGATTCGACTGGAGGTTTGAGGTGTTTCCTACAGTCTCATTGAAAAGAGTTGGACTGTTTTTTCATGTTCCATCCAAAACAAGATTAATCAGTATGATCGATGACGTTCAAATGCATCCATATTTTTAATCAAAGCCTTTTTTTTTTTTTTTTGCCTTCCAAGCTTTAGTTCTGTTCAAAGAAGGTTTTTCTTCAGGATTGTCGCCTAAATGTCAACACGAGTAGTTTCAGTCTTCAGTCAC
>NW_007579266.1:136290-159198 GCF_000690725.1 Stegastes partitus
ACTTGGCAGACGCTTTCATCCAAAGACGTACGTGACATTTAGCATATTTAAAACTCCCTATAAAGCTGCTCTCATTTAAATATTTTCTGTTTCTGTTGCCAGGCAGCAGAACGAGTGTGAAGCAGTGAGAGAAACGAGGCTCATTAAGAGGACATGTTAACCAAGCTGCTGCTCTCACGATCAAAATGTGTTTTACTGCTGCGAGGATTCTGACTTGGTGTGTTGGTGCAAAACAGCAAACGAGTAGATAGTCGTAGTTAATTTTAGAAGGATGAAAGAGGGATAGAAGCGTAAAAAAGTAAGACTAACAAGTCAAATAAACGGTATCGTAAGCTAAATACAAACAGAGTTGATTATTGAAGTAATAGAAATATGTCAAACTCATCTGATCATCGTCTACGTGAGTTAAAAACAACTCCTGTGCTGTGAATTCTGCAATATTTTCATTAAATTCAAAGCTTGTACGAGTAAATTTCTACCATAAGTAGAAAAAGAGCTTCTCTGTTCCTGTAAAATATCACAAACTTTGTTTAATATAAACTTTCTCACTTTTTGGGAAGAATTAAAAAAAAACCGGAATTACTTTCAAACCGCAACAACGAACTAAAAAAAGCACGTTTTTTAAATTAGATTTTTTAAAATCACGTTTACGTCTTTAACAGTTTTACACTTTGATGTGTAAACCTCGGTTTCCTGCAATCGGTGATATTTTCATTAAAGCTACAACCAAAGTCGGACATCGTTTGCACACTAAAGAGAAAATGAGATGCTTTCGCTGCCCTTTGCTGAGGGCTTCAATAGAAATAGATTGGATTTGATTGATTCATTGGATTTCCCTCAGTGTTGCACTGCTGACCTAAATAATGAACCTTCCTTCCTTTTTTTTTAATAAATCTATTTTTAATCCATGCTGGCAGTTTAACTCAACAGTTTTCTACCCAAACATTGTGCCGTTTGTCACATTCAAACAGAGAAATGTTGCTCTCTTGATGGGGGAACATTAATCATTTAGATTATTTCTTGTAGTAGTCGATAGAAAACACACTGGTTCAGGTTAAGTCTCTGGTTGACCTGCTGTGACGAGTCCCGCTAACTGAACTGTAATTAAAGGAGGCGCGAAGTGGAATGAGGCGCTAATGCATATTTCTCAGGCACAGATATCGAAGGTTTTTCTCAGCTCGGAGCAAATGTCAGCACGCCGAGAGAAAACCTGAGAAAAGGTGGTGAGGCGTGTGATTATTAACGACACCGGGTGTTGGGTATCAGGCTCGCCGGTCTCGAGTCGGATAACGAGAGCGCTTATCACAGAAGTTCTATTACTTCTTAGCCAATAAGGTGTTTGTCTCATCATCGCACCGCCGTTAAAACTTCGATTACCTGAAACACGATTAAGGAGAGGTTTGCAGAAGAAGTCTCGAGGACACGAGCTCCCACGTCCGAAGAGAAACACTCGGTGATCCTCAGGTGCGTCTCGGCTGTTGACTGAGATAAAGCAAACATTTGAATAAAGTCCTCCTGTGGATACAGTCTGCTGCTGCTAATTTAGCTCCGTGTTTGAACACTGTTGACTTTAACAAACCAAATAACTCTGATGAAACACAGTCCCTCCTCAGGACAGCCACGCTCTGGTTGCCTTTAATCGTCTCAGTATTTTAGTGTTTTATGTTTATTTGAGTTTAGAAGTGGATCTGCCGACCTGCGGAGTCTTGTTTCTGTTTCTGCCTGTCTGACAGCTACAACTAATACTTTGGTTAATTAACTGGGGTTGTTTTAAACTTGCTCTTTAAATAAATTTAATTTGATTTGAAACGTGGGCGGGAAAACCTCTGGAAAATGTTGTTTTCTTACATATTAGTCAAACATAAATTAACAGATTGTGTTTTTACCTGATGACTTACACGTTGCGTCAAGTTGAGCCGCTTGACAGCAAATTTCTGGGCTGCTTTTTGACGCTAGTCGCCCCTGAATGCACCGGTTGTTATGCTGAGGAGTTTGGTGGCAAATTTATGAAGACGTGACGTTTTTTTTGGAGTAGAAACAGGATTTTTTTTGTGCATCTTCCAGCAAAATGCAACTAAATGTGGACTGGAACCTGCTGCGTAATTTGTATTTTTGTAATTTTCTTTGTAACCTAAAATACTAAAGTTACTGTAGATGGTGCAGGTGCTAGAAATACTGGACATACTATGACATAGCGGTATAGCGGTGCAGCCCTGCGATACCTTCTTCCTGGATAATCTAAGTTTTGTAGATTAGCTGTAGTACCTGGTTGTGCCACCAGGTGGAGCCTCTTACCTCTTACACAGTTCTATGTTGGCAAGCAGAGAGCATTATGGGGGTTTATTTCGTAAAGGGGCACCATGACAAAGTCTTATGTGATGCTTAATGAATTGTACATGTGTTAAACTAAGCAGGGACTGATTATAATCATATTTATATTTCCTGGTTGTTTATGTAGCAGCTGCTTTTGATGAAGTTTGTCCATTTTTTAAGAGTTTGTCGTTTTATTTATTGATCTTTTTGTATTAGTTGTATATCAAAGTTTCCTGAAAGTTGTGTTGGTAGTGATTCCATCGTAATTTTCCTGTAAAATTACAGTAAAATACTAAAAGCTGTAGTTGCAAGTCGTATAGCTCCGATAACAATTTACTTAAACAGTTGATTGTTTTCAGTACAGCTCACTGTTTAATCCTGTAACTAGATTAATCACTGTAACAGCTGGTAATTACACTTGTAAAGATAATAAGACCAAAAGGAGAATAAAGAAGCTGCATTTTTCACCATTTTCTGACATTTTTTAGAGACTAAAAAATTGAATCAGTTATTTGGGAAAAATCCAAAACAAATGCTGCCAAACCTACAACCAAGTTAATAACTGCACACAAAGCAGGCGGCTTTAACAAACAACAATCCCAACACGAGGTCAGTCTCAGTTCGCTTCTGGATGCAAATAAGCTCGTCGGAGCATCTATTATTCATCGTCTCTCAGTGACCCGTGGGTTCATGATGGTATTGAATCGTGAGTATAAATGGGAAGCTGATGGTAGCTTGACTTCAGAGGAGATTTATTTATTTTTTCAGTTCTTTTTGGGATTTTTAGGTTCCTCCAGATATCGTCACAGAGCTCATGAATAACAGCTTCTAATTTAAGTTTAAACACATAATCTAAATAATGCTGATGATCCCTCTTCCATTTACAGTCTTAAGATGATCTCATGCTTTTGGTTAATGGTCTTTTCTTATCTTGCACATATTTTCTGTTGCTGCCTGTCTGATAACGTCTACTGTACTTTAATCAACTGAGGTTACTGTATACATAATAAACACACCGGAGCATCTATTATTGATTATTCCTTAACGAATGCTAGTATTGAGCAGTAAATGTGACGGTCGCCTCCTTACGTGGACGTCCCCACGATCCATACGTGACCTCTGAGTAGATTTATCTTATTTTTTGTCAATTCTTTCCAAATCCCGTCACAGAGCTCATGAATGCTTCAAATTTAAGTCTGCGTTTAAACACATCATCTAAATAATGCTGATGATACACCGTCCCTCTTCCATTTACAGTCTTAAGATGATCTCATGCTCTTGGTGAATCGTCTTTATATATTCGTGTTTATTTTATTTTCTAAACGTATCAGGCGGAAGTCTTTTCCTATCTTGTTCATATTTTATGTCGCTGCCTGTCTGATAACTTCTGCTGCACTTTGGTCAACTGATGTTGTTGTACAATAGCTTCAGGATGTAATAAACACACTGGAGCATCTATTATTCATTATTTCTCAATGAATGCTAGAATTTATTGAATAGTAAACGTGACGGTTGCCTCCTTACGTGGACGTCATTCTGACCCACAATCCATGCTTGACCCCAGAGTTGATTTATTTATTTTTTCCATTCTTTTTGGGACACATAAGCGCCTCCAAATACCATTACAGGGCTCATAAATAAGGCAGAAACAGCAGGCTGCAGCTGCCGGCGACTCCACCACCATTATTCAGGCTACAGTGACGCGAGGAGGCGGAGCCTGCAGCCCCCCTCCACATGTCTGCTCATATATACCGCTCCCTCTTTTTTTTCCCGTTTCCACACGCCTGCCACACTCTCGAGCGTGCTCAGTGCGTTCCCTTTTCTTAAATAAATCACCGCTTCGCACGGCCCACCTCCTCCATTTAAAACAAATGCGGCCCGTGCACGCCCCCTCCTCTGCACTTCAAACACACACACACACACAAAAAGAAAAATTACTCTTTTTGTCTTCTCCTACACACTCTCCTGCCCTCCCTCCCTCCATCTGATAACACACCCCTCCTCCCCGTGTCGGCGCTAAAGTAGAGCAGCAGCAAGGAGCCGCTCGCTCATTTTTTCCTCCAGCGTCCGACCCCTTTATTCGCTGGTTCTCCTGGCTGCAGAAAGAAGCAGGGAATTTGTTTTTTTATTATTGTTTTGGGTTTTTTGTTGTTGTTGTGTCCATCCTCGCCGGGTGGGTTTTGTCTTGAGAAGAGTGGGAGTGACAGTAGAGAAGAGGGGGGAGAAGACTCCATCTATCTGCCTCACAGCAAAGGGGGATAAGGAGAAAGAGGGGTGGAAGAAGAGGAAGAAGAGGGGAACAGGAGGAGAGGGACGGAGGCGCCATGGGTCAGCTGTGCTGCTTCCCTTTCTCCCAAGCCGAGGACAAAATCAGTAAGTGTCTCTCCTGCCTCCTGTGTGCGTGGGTGTGTGTCGCTGGAGGAAACCAGTGGGATTGATGTTGCATGCAGCGCAGGAGGATACTTGTTCATCTCCATGCACATATACGAACGCGCCTCTGTTTGACCTACACATGCACAAGGAGCGTTTTGTCGTTTGCATTCGCGTGCACCCCGGCACCGACGGTCACATTTCAGCCGCCTAATTCAGTGCAATCGCCGTGTAATCGCTCAGCGGCCGAGCGGTGACGAGATAGTTGCCTTCCTCGTTAAGAGTTCCCGACGGCCGTGAGTGCAAAACTTATGTAAGCCAACGTCATCCTGATTGGAGGCGATTGACAGCGAAAGAGTCAAAGGTGCAACGTGGAGAATCTGCTTCTGTCTCGAGATGTGTTTGCAGAGCCGCTTTGCTAATATTTGACCCGTGCATTGTTTACATCCCTGTTTGCTCGCTCCCTCCCGTTCTTCGCTCACATGACCTTTTTCTTGCCATTTCCACCAACTGTTGATCTCGTCAAACCGGCAGCAGGTTGTTAATTGCGTGACCGTGTGCGTAGTTTTGCACACGAGGGGGATTTATTCATAAAACCGTTGCGCTCCTCGTGATCAAAAAAGCTCCGCGGGGTGCCTTCTGCATAGTAAGGAAAGCAGCTAATGGAGAACCAGACAGGGGAGGAGGCGAAGCAAGTTGGTGTTTTTAGGTTTCTGAGCATTTTGCAGCTCAAGTGATGCTCGTCTGACTGGAGTAAACAAAGTTGTTTATCTTTTTCAATCACCTCTGTTTGATTATTTTTGAGTTGAAGCTGCAGTAAACCAAAGAAAATGAATAAAATGGAATTAGAAAACAAAATCTGCACGTTTTCTGCAGACGAACCGAACAAGGAACCTTATTAGCCTCATTAGCCTGATTGAATTCTAAGCTCGTATTTGCAGGTTGTTAAATCATTTGAACCTGGCTGTTTCATACAGAAATGACTCGGTTTCGTATGATTTCTGTGGTGATGCAACACAAGAACTATTGAGGAATAAAAAACACAGACAGGCTAGCTGCTGTTTCAAACAGCGGTTGTTGAGATGTGATACACAAACTGCTGTTTACACTCCAGCTTCTAACAACCAAGCTTAAATAACGAAGCCCCAGCAGTCACATTTAGGTTCAAGTCTCAAAAATAAAGCCTTAAACTTGCGTTCTTCCCGACAGCCAGCAGGGGGCGACTCCTCTGGTTGTGAAAAGAAGTATGATTGAATAGAAGTCAGTGAGAAAATTAGGCTTCTTCTCACTTGATTCGTTACCTCAGTAAACGTTTTCCAAGTGGGTTTGTGGTCTCAACTGCTAGTTTCAAGTGTTCTTCAATACAGCGTTGTGTTAATTTAATCAATTTTGGTCCTGTTTATTGGAAAATAGGCAATAAAGTGGGGTATGTTTTAGGGCGGGGCTACGTTGTGATTGACAGGTCGCTGCCAAGTCGCCATCCAGAAGGAGGAAAGAAACCAGAAAATGTTCCCGTTTAAGAAGCTGCAATTACAGGATTTCCTAAATAAATTCCTCAAACTTGTTAGTAGAATAGTTGGTGATAAATGTAGTAGTTGACAAGCAATCAATTAATCGTCCCAGCTGTGGTTTTAAGACGTAAATAAATTGTGGCATTCTCTTTTTATAGTGTTAAATTCCACAAAGTCTCACAAACGCTTGGATTGAAATGAGAAAATTCCTGCCTTCTGCGGTTAAACATGAAGACTGTCGAGTCGCTCGGCACGGCGAAGGTCAAATCTAAGGAACAATCAGCCAAACACGCCGCGTGAAGCCAAGCGCGACTTCGAAATAACTTGTGAATGACTCTTGTGTTTCCGTCCCATCTTCCTTTTGCGTGTGATTAGCTTCATGTCCGTGGATGCAAACACAACTTTTGTTTTTTGGCGTTATCTAACACACGATGTTACACAACATCAGTCAAAGGAAAAGTAAAGTAAATACGTAGTGAAACTAAAAGGCCAAATTTTCCTCTGGATGACAGAGAAAAAGAGGAAACTGGCTGCTCGTCATCAGCTTAAATGAAATTAAATGAGCTCCAGCGGATAATTACTGGTGCGGCTTGTGGTTTGATTACAGCTTTGAGCAGTGATTCCTCTGCCTTTGTTCTGCAGCAGCTGTAGTGCTGCTTTATTTTGGTTTTTGGGTGAATGTGCAACTCGGTATTCCTTACAACTCCATTACACAAACTGAAAAAACGATCTTGTGGGACGCTCTGGCGTTTCACTAGTGTTCGTTCGTTCTACCTTGGAACGCCAACACAACACGGCTGCTGCCTTTAACTGGGCTCATGTGCTGTTTTCAGCAGCGTCCTATGGATTCGCTGTGGTCAAAGGAAGGTTTGAGTCGATGCAGATGGAGTCCGGCCTTTTCCCTGCAGGGTGAATTGGATCGCTGAATTGTCTGTCACAGTTTCCGTACCGGTGCAAGAAATTGGAATTGATCTAATTTGCGAACAGAAAATTGTCCCTCTCTTCACCTGTGTGGTTTCATAATGTTTTCTGTGTCTGGCACCTTTAAACTGTTATTTAAAGGTAAAACAAACAGCAGGTTTGCACTGCTGCTAATCTAGAAAATCTACAAAATCAGACATCGTACTGACTCTTTAACCAATCGATTGGTCGCAGGGGAGAAAATAATCAGCAGGTTAATGAACTAAACGTTCCACCTGCAGCTGTGTTCGTCTGATTGAATTCTACATCAGCGAGAACAAAACTAGTCTTTGCAGCAAGCTAACACAAGAACTACTGAGGAACATAACAGACCAGTTAGCTCCTGTTTAGCAGTGCTACAAATGCAGATTATTGTTATTACTGATTAGTTTCTTTGTTAATTGATTCGTTGTTTGGTCTGTAAATGGTAAGAAAATGGTGGAAAGTCCAAGATGGAAAATGTTCTGTCAAAAAACCCAAAGCTGCTGAGTTTACTGTCACTGAGGAGGAAAGAAACCAGAAAATATTCACGTTTAAGAAGCTGCAGTTGGAGAATTTAGATTTAGACTTGTTTTTTTCTTAAGGAATTACTCAAACTGGTTAATCGATTATCTAAACAGTTGGTGATTCAGTTAAAAGTTGACAACGAATCGATTTATAATTGCATCGTTAGTTTCTAGATGATGTTGGTTGTTGAGATGTTTGCAATGTTTGCACTTGACTTTTTGGCCACGTTGACGACTTCTTTGATTCGAGTTTGATGCCATCTCCGAGTAAATGATAAGTTTAACGTTAGTCTGGTCCTAGAAGGCTGTAGATGTAGAACTTTTCTCCTCATGGAAGTAAAACTGGACTTGATGAGAGCATATTGACCAACTAGTCGGCTACTGGACCCGCCTTAAATGTAGGTACATTTGGAGAACCGCTTGCTTCAACACGAGTCGCCTTCAGGCTCAAGATTTTCTCTGATATGTTGTAAGAATAGCTGCAAATGATCATTACTGTAATTGTCAAAACTGTTGTCACGATTGGTTTTGGTTCGCTGTTTCCCAAAGCCCAACATGACGGATGTTTTGTTTGTCCACAACCCCAAAGGTATTCAGGTTGCTGTCGTAGCGTGGTGGCGGCTTGTTCCTCTCACCGCCAAAGATAATGGATTAATCCTGGGAGGCTGTTGTTCTGTAAACAACCCCACGGATTGATGAGCGGCCGATCGAGCGCTCCACCTGGAAGCCACGGACCTTTAAACCTGTTGGATTAACGATTAAACGGGGATGTAAAGCAGTAAAACGATCCGTGCGTGCTTCATCATGTCATAAACGAAGACTTTGACACTTAAAATGGCAATTCAGAAGAAAGGCCTTTTTTTTTTTTTTAAGTGTGTGGGCGTTTGTGTGCTTTTTTTATTGTAGCACCGACAACAGAAATGCCAAACTGGGCTGTGTGTACATATTCTGCCGTCTTCTTCTTCTTCCTTCTCCTGTGTTTCCCCCCCATGCCTTCCCTCTTCTCTTTCCCCCCGCTTGCAGCTGCATCGCTATAAACAGTCGAGCCACTGTGCCCTACTTCTGAGCGGAGCGAGGGATGGAGGGGGGAAAGAGTGATGCAGGGAGCGAAGACTAATGAAGGGGAAGGAGGCTTAAAGAGAAATGGTGATAGCGAGACAAAGGCCGAGGCGAGGCGGGTTCTGCACCGTAGGTCAGATGCCTCCCCTGCGATGTGGCGTCGGTCGCCCTCGTGAGCTCGCCGAGACACGTGTGCACGGAGTCGGGCGGCATGACGAGTCGTCACACTGTGGCGTGAGCAGCCGCTGCAGGTGGAGGAAGAAACACCACCTCGACACATGAGAGCAGATTGAACAACACATGAATGAAACTCTTTGAATGAAATGCGCAGAGGTGTCGGCACAACAGGCTCAGCGAGACTTTGCTTTCATTCCAAAAAATCTGTTCCTCTCACTGTGTAATTCATGGAAGAGTCCGCTAATATCGAGCTAGCGTTTAAGGATTACGCAAGGACGACTCGTGCAAAATATCACGCACGTTCAAGTAATGATGCTAGTGATTAATCAGTAATCGATTGATTGCCATTAAGAATGTAATGGGTAGCAAATTTATTAGCTGATAATGCAGAAAACAAAGTGCACGC
Organism: Stegastes partitus; assembly: GCF_000690725.1. NCBI lineage: Eukaryota > Metazoa > Chordata > Actinopteri > Pomacentridae > Stegastes > Stegastes partitus. The sequence goes on from NW_007579266.1 coordinate 145,593, forward strand.
ATGTGAGTAAATGTATTGCAGATTAGCTGTAGTACCTGGTTGGTCCACCAGGTGGAGCCTCTCACTGTAGCACATTATAGCGACTTTCTTTTGTCGTCTGTGGCCAACCCAGTCTCCACAAAATAATGTTTCTATTCAGGTTGTTAATGATCAATTCTCTTTAATACTTTAACCGATTAAAAATATGCTAACCGCTAATGCAGAAGATGAAAGACATGAATGTCAGTAAGTGTATCGTAGAATAGCTGTTGTACTTGTTTAATCCCTGCAGCGACTCAAGTCAATCGAACTACGACAATTCCTGTTGGCAAGCAGAGAGCATTGAGGGGGTTTAGTTAGCAACGGACACCATGACAAAGACTTCAGTGATCCATGAAGACCTCCAACTAGAGCTTGTTAGTGTCGGATAAGCTAGTATTGACAAGGCGCTGTGTAGAAGTGGGTCAACGGGCAATTTAAACAACATTTCTCAGAAACTATTAGATAAAAAAAATCATAGATATCAGTTTACATATAGTTACTGATAAAAAAAAAAAAGCATTTCAAAGGAGTCAGAGCTGGTCGAGCAGAAGGGACGTGATGATTTGAGATGAAACAACCCATAAGCAGAAGTACCAAACACTTCCTGCCTCTAACTTTCTTTGTTGTGTATTAAATAATAAACAGCATTTCTTTGTGCTGTGGACTGTTGGTTGGACAGAACAAGACGTTTTCAGATATGACCTTGGGAACGAGGAAATTTCACATAATTTTTTTAATGTTTTCTGCAGTTTAATGAAATTATTTGATGGTTCTAACCGCTCTAACTAAACCAGTTCTCCTTTGAGCGTTGGCATATTTGTCCAACAAATTTATACATGAAGTCCTTTAAAGGTTCTGTCACGTGTTAAACAAAGTGACAAACGGACTGAACAAGTGGTGCTTAGCGCGATCCACCGTGAAGCTGTAATGACCAGCTGTCTTTTTACTACTTTATGGTTGTTTATCTTCTCTCCTTCATTGTTAAACTCTCACATGTTCTGTTATCAAACCACCGACTACAATTCACAGATATTTTAAACACTCGACAGTCATTACTTGGTTCCACGTGGACCAGCAAACTCCTTTCATACCTTCAGCTTGGTTCGTACCAACCCTTCATCCAAACTCTTATCACGGTTTGTTTTAGCTCTACTGACACTATGATAAAGGCGACTTTACCTCTCGCAGAGCTGCACAGCGTCACACTTGGAGCGGTGCAGCAGCTGTTCACCTGCATTAACCCCAACAACCTTCATCAGTTCTTTTTCTGCAAAGTAAAAGCTGTTAGAAATCCAGCTCGGAGTTGGCGAAGACGGCGGAGACCACATGTGAGGAAGAGGGGGAAGAGGAGGAGGAAGAGATGCATGCAGCGCTGGTTAATTCATCTGTTTTCCTTCCATTCAGTCCTCCGAGCCAAGTTCTCTTTCATTCTGCTGCTCCTCTGTGCGTTAACCCCTTCCTGGTCCACACAGCCAGCAAATGTAAAGATGTTCACGTTCCGCTACATGCGCCTGTATTGGGACTGTAGCGTCCAGGTCGGTTTGTGTTATCTCATCAGACGCATTTCTTACAGTCAGCGCTCACGTGGACAAATATTTTGTTGTCCAGGGAACGAATTCCTCACATTGCTTCACAGGCTTCCCAGTGGGTGACAGTTTGAAGGCCCGCAACAGAAAACACAAACACCGAGAAGTCATACTTTCTTCACCAACAAATGCTGCCAGGATGCATTTTTAAAGAGAGAATCTAAGCTATGCTACGGCGTCTTCCGGGATTAATCTTTTTCTTTTTTTTGGCAGCAGGAGGAACACACTACTTGTGAATGCAACCACATTTTCACAACTTTCAGTTGGTTCAACCCGATCGAAACCGCAAACTTACTTACAGAAATTTTGCTCGGAGTCGACTCCAAACTAACCGACACCATGTTGAAGTCGAGGTAGCTGCTTTTTGTTTTAAAAAATGTACAAAAAGCCGAGTATAAACTGTCCAATAACTTGTCTGAGTTCCTCAATAGTTCTTGTGCCACTTCACCAATCGATATGTACTGAACAGAAACATTACGGAGTCTTGTCATAGTTTATCAAACTCTTTTTAACGTAGAGGAATAAGTATGTGTTGACATTTCTACAACAGAATGGACATCATGGACCAACCCCGAACTATTGGAAATGATGAAGGAGGGTGATCCCACTTTTCCTGAAGGCCTCAGTGAAGTTGACGGACATTTCTTTAGACCACAGATGGTGGAAGAGTTGTGAACATTTAAGTTCCATGACATGCCAACGCCCTCGTCTTTGTCCTGCCGTCTGTGGCCGACCGGGTCTCCACAAAATTACGTTCCTGTGCAACTAAACTGCCGTCACCTTCGAACGTACCACACTCCAACCGGTCGAGGCAGATGGCCGCCTTCCCTGAGCCTGGTTCCTTATTATGTTGAGCGCTGTGATACGACATATGTTGTGTCGCCCGCTGGTTATAGATGTGATGGCAGAAAATGGAGGAGAAGCTTCAGAGATGCCATGTGAGGGTCATTAATTAGCCTAAACCATTCTGGTAGATTAATCATAGCAACTGGACTTGCTTGAGTTCCTTAAAAACGTTCCACCTTCATCCAAGAGGCTTCATCAGCTCTGACTGACTAGTTGGGAGTTCCAGATATCCTGAAGGAGCCATTAACACCTGAGTTTGGGATTCATTCATCTACAAGAATAACTACAAGAATAACCATAACCTGGATGACTGAGAATCTTCACAGACATGTTGCCTAAACCGTGATCATTTACCAAACTCTAACCGGGTAGTTTTGATGCAGAACCTTCACCAAGCTTCAGCGTCTAGCATACATATGATACCTAAACCGAACCAGAACGTAAACAACCTACAAAAAACTCGAGTCAGAGAAGCCATCACGTAACAAATTCTGGTGTTTTGGTTGCAAAGCCGACCTCCGAACTTTACGGCGGTCCTACAAGGTACAAATTTAGTTTATTTCAAAACTGATTTAAAATGTCATAGTAAAAGCAGTTTAGTCGTGTAGGATTGTCATGTAGTAGAGACTGGGTTGTTGTGTCATTGCACCGTTGGATTAATGGATCGTTTTTATCGTCGGTGATCTCGTTTTCTAATCATTGTCCGGTAAAGACTCATCTAATGGTTGAGAATTTATCACCAGCTAAACACCTCATAAACAGTTTTACTATACAAATGATTAAATCACCATTTTCACGAAGCACCAAATAAGATAATTGTCATGCTGCCTTTATATTTTTATTTCTATTTTTAGTGATAACACGACAATGGGCAGGTCTGAGAACCGATCGATGGGTTGAAGAGCAGCCGTGATTTCTTTCTGTGCTGCAGCTCAGTCGATGTAAGTGTGAGTCTGACAGCCAGCGACATGATGGGCGCTCGGTCACTGAGCAGAAAAAGACTTGTTTTTTTTTTTTTTTCCTGAGTGCTACTTCAGCCCAAAGTCGGGTCCCGACGTGGAGGAGTGAGTCACAGTCAGGCCGACCTGAGGGAACGAGGCACTGAGACGTTGTTTTATGGAGACAAATGGAGCAGCTCACAGTCGGCTTTGTTAAGGTGCAATCAATGAGAGCGTTTCCAGCGTCTGACTGGACGGCGGCCAGGGCCTCGGCTCGGCCGGACGCTGTCGGAGCTAAATGTGTTTGAGAGCCGGGGCGCGCTGTCTGGGCTTTATAAAGGTTTACTGCCCATAATGAAGCTGTAGTGTAGGCAATATTTATTAAGGGACGGAAATAAACCACTTTAGTGTCAGAGATGACGAGTGCACCAACGAAACAGTAAAAGATGAAAATCTGACGGTGAGAGCGTCACAAATATTCCTGTGTAACGCTGAAACAACCAGAAACAATAAAAATAGTGAAGATGACTGCAAATGTCCGTAAAATAAGGATTTTTTTTCACATGTAAATACACTAAAACTGCAATTTTACAGTCACACATGGTTGAAAGAACTAATTAGTATTCATAAAACTATAGATTTTTGATGCTGACATTATTTACAGTTTTTACTTGTTCTTGTTTTTAACCGTTATCATTAGAAATCAACCTTTTTCTGTGATTCTACACGTTTTTGTCGAGATCTTTTACAGGTAGAATTATTAAAATATTAACTACAAAAACATGTACCAGTTCTGTATTTTGTTTTGCTTTCCAATAATGTTAAATATCTTGTAAAATAATTATAATGCAGCAAAACTGTGTAACTTTATGGTCAAACATAAAATAATAAATTACTATTTATTTAAAAAATTAAAAAGACCTTTTTTCAGGGATTTTACTCATTTTTATTTTTAATTTCCGGAGGTAAAATTTGTAAAATAATAAGTAGAGTTCTCAATCATAACTTTACTTTGCTTTTCTTTCAAATAACAGCAAATATATTGTAAAATAATACAATTTATGCCAATTATAATGCAATAAAACTGTAATTTTATGATCAAACATAAAAGAACAAATTAGTTTTAATGTGTAAAAACATTTTTTTGATCTTGAACAGATTCACATTTTGACTTATTGTCGTCCTGCAAATTTACACTTTGATCTGTGATTTTATGAGTTATGATCCGTTAGTTAGCAAAACAGAAAACCTGTAAATATACAACTTTAATAAATCCTTCATATGCATAATTTTTCTTTCAAATAATGGCCGATATTTGTAACATATTGTTGTTGTTTTGTTGCATTTTAAATATAGTAAAATCTGTAATTTTATGTTTAAGTATAAAAGAATGAATCATTATTTACAAAAAAACACAGTTTGTTGATGTCAACAGTATTTATAGTTTTGACCTGTTTCATTTTTTAAATTGTGAACATGTTAATGCGTTTTTTCTGAGTTTTCAAGCCATTACCTTTAATTTACCAAAACAAATCTGTAAAATATTGAAAAAACTACAGAAGAACTCTCACAGTGCCGTGATTCTTGTTTCATTCAGCTCCTCCTAAAACATTATTTAATCGTTGGTGCTGTATTAGGCTCCCAGTGGGGATGTTCTGACCCAGTTCATGCTGTTATAAGCCCGCTAACCGACTAGCATGTGATGCGTCACAACGGGCTGCTGTTCCCAAAGATGTCAAATCAAAGTGTTTTTTTAGCTGCGTTCAGATCAGAAGGCCGAGTGGTTTATTTGATCTGCAGGTTCACAGGCGACGCACCTGCTCGCCTTTAAAGTCTGCTGTCACTCCCACAAGCCAAATGTTGAGGAGTTTAATGCCGAAAGCGTTAATCCAGTTTTAGCCACAAGGCTCAGAGGTGTCATGCTCCCCAGAGGATGAACCGGACCTTGATGAACTTTTATGGCATTAAATGTGCATCTCCCCCAGACTCTTTAACAACCACTATCCAGCCTTATTTATGAGCCCTTCTGTATAAACAAGTGTTAAACATCTTAATTACGTTTCTTTCCTGTTCTGCTTTTATTGAGTGAGTTTTGCTTGAGTTTGCATTTTTAACAAACTCATTTCTGTCCAGCAGAGTTACAAACATCACATCGTTTGCACATTATTCAACCGTTAGCTGCATTATTTAGCGGTTATTTTTGGCAGCACCAGTATTTACGCGCCCTCTAAATATTATTTCTCTGAAGTCACATCAGAGCAAATCACAGCCATGAATAGTTTATGTTGTGCGTTCGTCAGAGCTGCCACTTCAGATTCAGATTAACGCGAGTCGTTTACATTTTTATTGCCGGTTTTTAGTCGAGTGAAGCAGCTCGTTATCCCTAAGAGATGACTGATTATCAGCCTGGTTGATTACTGGATCCAGTATTTGGACTTTCTGTGATTATTTGATTTCTAATTAAAAATGTGTGTCACTCTGTGGCCCCGCCCATGTCGCTTCCTGATTGGTTGCACCTCATGAGCAACAACCAATCAGCACTGACGGATAAAATTTGAAAATTTATCTTAATTAAACATATAAAACATTTTTAAAAACAGCAAAATTCATATTTTAGTTTGCAGAATTCTGTATTTTGGCACCAAGAATTTCACTCCAGAGCCAGTATTTAATTTTATCCCCAGGTTTGAAATAAAACTTTTGTTCTCCTCCTGAGTGGCATCGTCGTGTTCAAATTATCTGGATGAAGTGCGTTTCTTTTTTTAAGCAGTTTTCTTTCTTGTCAAGTGAGTTTTTATCGTTCCCATGGTTCCCCCTTAAGCCTCCTTTATTCTAATCGTATTATTTTTAAAGCACGAGTGGGAAAAATAGAGATTTGATGGTGTTGACTGTCGGCGGAGGAGTTAATCAGCCATAAAACTGTCAGAAATCAGCGCCGTGGTGGAGAAGAGCCGACAGACTGCATCTCATTGTTCCAGCACGAGACAGAGAGAGATTATATTATTTTCCTCTTATTCACAAAACACCGATAAATGAGGCCACGTCGGGGCTGGAGGACATGTTCAGACGAGTCTCGCACAGCTCTGGTTTTTAGTTTCCCTCCTGCTTCCTCTGAATTATTTGTCTGTGCAGTAAATAGAGGCGCAGTTACAGTTTCAGAGTCCATTTAAGCAGGACAGTCGGCCCATAAGCCACTCGGCACCGCTCAGGTTTATTGATCCGACTTTATACCTCCAGCCAATGTTTAATTAAGTGGATTAATCGCTGTTTTATTTCACCTGCTGCTCAGTAATAACAGTCCAGCTGTGAGAGTAGAAACCAGAGCGTAGAGAGGACCGTGTAGTCGGCAGCCGGTATCGTGAGTTTCTGGTATTTCCTCAGGAAGCTGCTCCACCATCATACCCCCAACCTGCCCCCCAGCCCCGCTACATGCCCCGCTACATGCCCCGACTGTCTGCTCTTTAGGTCTCTTTGTCCTCAGATGCCCCAACAACAAACAAGGCTGCACAATCAGTAGCTTCTTTTAAATCACTTCCTAAAACCCATTTTTATTTCATTTTATTTTATTTTTATTTTATTTTATCTTATTTTTTATTTGATTTATTATGACTATTTGTTATGATGATGATGATGATGATTATTATTATTATATTTATTTATTATTAAATTTAGATTGCAACTTTTAAAGTCAGAGTTTACAAACCGATTTACAGAAAGAGCAAAAAAACAAAACAAAACAGATAAAATAATAAAATGCCACATCCAAGAGAGAAAAAAAAACTACTAGAATAAAAGAAAAATAGAGAATAAAACCATAAAAACAAGGCTAAGAATTATGATAATAGTAGTACTGGTAAATAAGTAAAATAAATCCACAAATAAGTAAATAAATAAAGGGTAAAAGAGAATAAAATAAACAATAAAATAAAGTTTTAGGGGAAAAAAATCAAAAAATGATTTTTAAAAAGTGACGTGTTCTGCTTTTATTGTCTAATCTGTTTATTCATTTTATTGATTATATAATTTAATTTGTGAATTTATTTGTTTACTATTGCTGTTATTAGTACTTTAACCCTTCACTTTTATGGTTTATTTTTTATCATTATTTATTCTACTTTCTTTAATTCCACCTGTTCTTCACTTGGCTATGACATTTTTGTTTATTTTATTATTTTATCATTTGTTGATTTATTTTGAAAAACACTTCCTGTGTTTATCTCTTTATTTTTCCACTTTTGTCTCTCTGTTCTTTTCCCTTCAGTTTGGAGCGACCAGCCTTTTGTTCTGCTGTTTAATGGTCGTCCTTATTATCTTTATTTTCTTGTATTATTATTAGTATTCGATTTCGCTCATCCTCCTCTTCCTCACATCACGTACTGCTGTCGTCTTCCTCCTCTTCCTCTTCACCAGATACGCTGCATTAACGTTCTGCTGCAGCTTTCAGGGAAACCAGCTGATCTGGAGTAAAGAGAAATTAGTCATAGCAGCAGATTATTAGGCAGGATGCAAACGTAATCAGATCGGAGGCTGAATCCTGAGAATTGAATTCAAGGCTTTAATGGGATTGTTATGGGTTTCTGTTTTTACACGGCATGTAAACGTGGAGTGGAGCTGCGTGGTGTTGTTGGGGGGAGAAAAGAAGACGTTCTGTTCACATGGGATACGAGAATCTTCTCCAGATGACTTCAAGACCTCTGGAAAGAATGAATCATTGCGGGTGATTTTTGCAGGGGAGTGCGTCGTAAATAGAAAATCATTTTAGGAAAGCTGGAGAACAAAAGAAGCCAGAAAAACACTGTCGAAGGCATCCAGGATTGTTTTGTTATTGCTTCGGGTGACTTTCAGATGTGGCTTTGTCCTACTCGGCTTTGTGCTCAGGATTTTTATGGCCAAACAAACTGTGCATCGTGTTGTGGCGAGAACTGCAAAACGCTGCTGAAGGGAAACCTGGTCTTGGTTTTTGTGGCTTCGATGAACCTGAATTCATTTTGTGACTCACTGAATCATTACAATTAGTGATTTAACCCGTTAACATCCAGCAGCGCAGAAGACGAAGGTCGTGCATGTCAGACAGTGTGTTGTCGATCAGCTGCAGTACCTGGTTGTTCCTCCAGGTGGAGCCTCTTGCTGTTTAGTACTGTAGAGACCGGAGGAGGCGTCACTCAGACTTCGTGTTGGGAAGCAGAGAGCATTGTGGGAGGTTAGCTAGTAACGGGACCATGACAAAGACTTCTGAGGAGGTTCATGACCTCCACCTTAATGTATGTTAAGGTGAGCTAGTTTGTCTCGCTTAGTTGTGATGAAACTGTTTGAGATGGAAATCTGCGGCTGTGTTTACGGATGGATGAGGTGGTGTTTGGTGTTGGCTTGTAAAACCATGGCAGTGAGTAGACGACAGTCCTCGGTTTACTGGGAGAGAATATGTCCGGGTTTTATCAGAGTAACGGCTCGCTACGCTATTGCCTGAAAAAACTACGCTGCAAATTGGGCTGATACGCTGTTTTCGAGGGTATGTAGTGCCGATGGAGTGTCACTACCGTTGTCTTTGGTGCTAACGCTGCTATTCGCGAGCATATGAAATGAAATGAAAAATACTTTATTTATCCCAGAAGGGAAATTCAATCTTGTAAAAGCTCACTTTTTTTTTTTTTTTTTTTTAAATCAATATAGCATATATTATATTCGCCGCTAACCGTTAGCAGCATACCCTAAAAGTACTTGTCACTGTGTGGCGGCTTTAACTGTAAAGTATTCATGGTTTAAAACGTATTCAGCACATGATTGATTCTTTATTGACTGATGACATGGCCGTCTGTTGGTTGGTGTTTTTCTTTGCGCTCATTTCGCCGTGCACATGCCGTTCCTGCACGTCAGCCAACTCTGCGTCTTTTCAAATAAGCAAAGTCTTAAATCTGAGTGAATGATGTTTAAGCAAGCAGACGTTTTCTTGGAAAATAAGACCGTACGCCGTTCTGCAGGCCGATCCGTTCCAGTTAATCTGCGCATGTTGCGTGTCGACGCTGAAACAACATGTAGTGCAGCCTTCGTGTGAAGCGCCGGCGTATGCTTAGCGTCACCAGTAGCTACCAGTAGCTGGAACACAACAGTTTACTTTGGGATTTATAGAAGATCCATCTGTCTGAGTGGCTGTTTCTAAAGGCCTCCCTCCATCATGGAAAGTATTGAACGTTGGCAGACATCAGCAGAACGTCAGCACTAATCTCACCAGGAAGGAAGCGGGGCTTGTTGGTTTTTCTGGAGGAAGGAGTCGCCGCAGAACAGAACGAAGGAGCGCATCATAAATCAGAGCCGAGCTCGGCAGAAGGCAGCGGGGACTGTGAGCAGACTCGCGCTGTCACTTGACATTGAACAGACTCAGTGTCAAGTGACACTGCTGACACCGTACAGTCCGGATCCACAAACACAGCATCTGCACGCCGACAACCTCTGAACCTGCCGCTCGCCTCGATGGCTGCAGAACGTGAAACGCATCAGAGGCAGACAGGAGGAGGGTGTTGGAGAGGAGCAACGTGGAGGAGAACGTATCCAGAGCAGCAGGAGGAGCAACGTGGAGGAGAACGTATCCAGAGCAGCAGCAGGCTAACATGCTAACACTGACAGCTAACGTAGTGAACCACAGCAGAAGAGCTTTTTATTTGAACTCTACCTAAAGTTCCCAGCCAGCCACCTCAGGATCAGCTGGTTTTTAAATGCTCAATAATGCACAGTTTTAGAAAACTGAATGAATAACGTGTAGAAGGTGATCTTGGCATCAAAAGTAGTTAAAAATTAGACTTTTTTGTGCAGATGAATGCTCCAGAGTCTGTAAAAAATCAGTGTCTTCCAACCTGACCTCCTCAAAATCAGCTGATTTATTTTCTACAATTAAAACTATGAATATTTTTATAGTTACAGGTCCTTGAAGTGCAGAGATTCAAGTCCAAATTTCCCACTTTTTAATGGACTTTTTCCATCATTTCTGAGCCTCATAACGTCATCAGTGCAGCAGACAGATGCGTGACATGTTCAGGATTAAAAACACATCTGAGTTCTGGTAAAAACTGCAACCAGATCAGTTTTACATCTTCAGAAATTATGGAAAAAGTCCATTAAAAAGTGAAATTTCAACCTGCTTTATGTACTTCACGGGCCTGCAACTCATGTGAAGGTAACACTGTGCTTCATTGAATACAAAAATAATCTCTTGATTCTGAGGAGGCTCTGATTGATGTTTAATTAGCTCTGGAGGGTGGAAATGCTGCACAGTCAGGCAACGTAATCAATTTCTAAAAGACAATAAAGTCATCTGAGATATGAAAACACGGCAAAACAGGATAACAACCTGTAAGAAACCTCAAATATTAAAAATGTGAACCATTAAGAACAACCAAAGGCCATTAAAAACATCGATATGCTTCTTTAAAATTGTTTTTTATGATTATAAGAGGAAGGCTGTTGCTGCTATTGGAGAACAAATCTGAGAGCAGAAGCTTGGCGAGCGCACAAAGCAGTAAAAGGACGAGGAGATGCATCAAACTGAAGAACAGGACGTTTGTTTAGAGAAGATTTGTTCTGAGCAAAGGCTGTTTGAAAATTAAAGGAAACACGTTAGAAAAATCTGAAGAGAAAATGAAGAAACAATGCCCTTCAAATGAAAGACCAGAGCTAATTGTTCACATCTTGATAAAAACATCACTCAGCTGTAGCCTGAGATGTTTGTAACCGAAGGACGAACAAAAGCCGTGGATGTTTGTAGTCGGCTGAGATCAAAGCCTCTGAGCCGGAAAAGCGACCGGACAAGAAACCGGACCCGCAGCTAATTGCGTTAAATAGCATTTAAGAACGAGCTATGAAAACGCGAGCTGGCGGGCTATTTCTGTTGGACCGATGACAGCAGATCCAGAGCTAATCTGGTTTCCTCTACAGGTTTAACCAGAATCTACTAACTGGCTTGGGCTGAGATTTAGAGCAGGTGAATTAACGCCACTGTGGACGAGACGCAGACTGATGCAGTTTGAAACCAGAAGACATACAAGCTTCATGAGAGAGAGAGTTTTTTATGACGTTCTCCAGAGTCAGAAGTTTCCATCCATCTCCTCAGTATCTGCTAGCGTTGCCTTTAAACTCTATGACTTGGGTCAAACCTTCTGGGTTTCCTTCCACAAGCTTCTCACAACAGTCTGATGAGTTCTGGCCCATTCCTCCTGACAGAACTGGTGGAACTGGGTCAGGTTTGTTGGTCTCCTTGCTCCACTGATGTTCTCCAGGATGGAGATCAGGGCTTTGTGATGGTCACTCCACAACACTGACTCTGTTGTCCTGAAGCCTCTCTGTAGCTAATCTGGTGCTATGCTGAGGGTCATTGTCCATCTGAAGACCCATTAGTGTCCAAGCTTTAACTTCCTGCTGATGTCTGGAGATGTTGCTTCAATATCTCCACATCATGTTCTTTCCTCATGATGCCATCTATTGTGTGAAGGTCACCAGTCCCTCCACAGCATGATGCTGCCACCCCCGTGCTCCACAGCTGGGATGGTGTTCTCAGGCTTCAAGCTTCCTCCTTTTTCCTCCAGATGTACCGATGGTCATTAAGGCCAAACAGTTCAGGTTCAGTTCCATCAGACCACAGGACATGTCTCCACTGATGAAGCTCTTTGTCCCTGTGTGCATCTACAGACTGTAATCTGTCTTTTCTATGGTTCTTCTGGAGTGATGTCTTCTTCCTCTCTGAGCAGCCTTCCAGCCCATGTCGGTACAGGACTGGTTCCACTGTGGATAATGACTCTCTGACCAGCTTCAGCAGCATCTTCACAAGGTCTTCAGCTTCTGTTCTGGGGTTGATTCGCACATTTCAACCAGAACACTTCATCTCTGGACACAGAACCGTCTCCTTCCTGAGCCTATGATGGCTGGAATGTCCAGCCATGTCCAGGCATGGTGGTTCTACTGATAGAACTGTCTGAACAGATGAACGTGGAACCTTCAGGCATCTGGACCAGACTGGTGGAGGTCCACAGTTCTCTTTAGATGCTACATGTTGTCACCAAAGGAAGCAGTGTGTTTGAGGTGTGCCTCCAGTTAACTCAAATGTTGTCAGTTAACCAATCAGAAGCTTCCAAAGCCATGACATCATCATCTGGGGCTTGAAGGCATCGTAATCTGAGTGTATGTAAACTTCTGACTTTTGGTTTTTCTTGTGCCATATGTGCAGCTGTAGCTTTTCCAGGCAGGTACCTCAAAATAAAAAGATATTTATAGGCGTCGATAACCGAGGGAATGAGAAGGTGGGAGGTGAAGGAAGACATAAAGACGAAGCGGTTGGCAGGAGAAGAACGAGTCAAACAGGTGTGAGAGTCGGAGGACGCTCGGAGCCGGGAGCAGCTGATGGAAGTCGGTGCCGCCTCCTTTGTTGTTAAAAGTTGAAGTGGCTGTCTGGTTTCTCATCCCCGTCGCCATGACAACACTGCCAGCGAGGAGGAGAGAAACATAAAAAAAAAAAAGGTAGAAAGATAAAGAGCGAGCGAGTGTGGAACAAATGTTGAAATAAAGAGCGAGGAGGTGAGCCAGAGATGGAGGGAGGATGACAGACGATGCAGAAAAAGTGGGAGTCGAAGTGCGTTCGAGATCCTGTCGAAACATCCGTGCGCCTGCATGCGTGTCGGGCTGAGATAAGTTGCATGTCGGCCTCGGTGTTGCCGTGGAGTCGGTTTGTCCACAGTGCTAAAGGCTTATCTGTGTGCAGGGAACAGGTACAGAGGGCGGATTTACAGCCGTCATAAAGGCCACATCCACGGTGGAAATGCAGATAAAATGAACACACACAGCCCCGAGCAAGATATAAACAAGCAAGTCTGGTTAAAATTATATCAATGAGGGATTTAATCATCATCATCATCACCGCTGAAATAAAAGTTTTACTGTCTTTGCACTCCTTTGCAGCCCCGAAACCAACTTTTGAAGGATGGTTATGTTTTGAAAAATCGCCAAAATTACACCATTCATCAGTGAAACAAACTGTAAAAACAGAAAAATTTATCTCATTTTCAGCTTTCCGACAGTCTGAGAACGCTTCGTGTGTGACTTGTGGTTCTGTCAGGATAATTCACCAAATCTAAGCCTAACCCTTCTGAACACCAAGCAGCACTCTGAGTGTTTCTGTCACATTTGTAGACGTATTGTTCACTCCAGTTTAAAGTCCTGCACCTCTACGGATAC